>NW_024884586.1:11177969-11182346 GCF_019232065.1 Centrocercus urophasianus | reverse complement strand
TGTCTTTTTTTTTAAAGCAGATCTTGTGGTGAGGGGCATGACCCAGAGAGAGCTGATGTGGTTTTGCATGGATCATTTCTGATACTTCATTTACTGGCAGTTAATATAAGATCTTCAAGCAGTCATTCAGATAGAGACCTGAGCTGGTTCCACAGCAGGACTTTAAAACGAGGGCTCCAGAACCCACACTTTTTCTTTGGCTCTTTTATGCACAGTAGTGAATCTGCATTATTTGTAAAAGCATTTGTATCTGCCATTGTGCCCCAAAGTCCTTGCCTGTTCTGCCCCAAGCATGACGTATCAGGCATGGGGACAGTCTGGCACTGAGATAAAGAGGGATTCAGCCTATCTGAGTGAGAAATCCAGCTACAGCATCCGTCAGATCATCCCCTCGAGTCTATGGCATCACTTCAAAGATAAACAAATCCTTTGGTCTAGAAGTGCATGAAATTACTTGGCTGAAGGTGTCTCTAACTGGAAGGGTATTTTAAAAGTGAAAAACTCTGGAGCTTCAGGCACCCAAAAGTTCAGTGAAAGATCCTGTATTGTGCATGCTGACTGGCACAGCTGTCTCATGAAATGTAAGGTCTGTGTAGGTAAGCATTTTGTGAACAGACCTGAGCCCCAACCATCTGCTTCTAAATTTGTTTTATAGCCAGCAGACAAAAGTAGGTTTGTCTGCTCCTTCACCCATCCCACCAGCCTCGGCAGGAGAGCCTCTCAGCAAGCTTCATGCTTGCTTCATTTGTAATCTTAGATTTCCTTTAGGCAGGAGATAGGTGCCAGTGACTTGATTACAGCTACATCACCTCTGGGCGTGCAGAGTGACAAGAATTTTGTATCCACAAGTTTTGTAGTGAAACTGACGAAGTATAATTTCTGTTTAGAAAAAAAATGAAAGATCCAGAACCTGAGTCAATAATGTGCTTCCAATACTTTTCATACCTACCGTTACTGGCTGTGTTACCTTACAGTGTAGGACCTATAAACTAAAACTGCTCTGTGTAGAGCAGGGCAGATCAACTCCTGACTGCTCTGTGTGGGTAACACTAAGTGCCCATGTGCTTGCTGCACACGGCGTTCCTCATTTAGCCATGAGATAATTTGTTATAGGCTTAAAAAAGAACAATGTGCTCTGAAACGTGTTCCTCTGAAGTGCTGATAAGCAAAAGTTTTGTTTTTAACTGCAGCTTAAGATTGTTTTATGGGAAAGATTGAATTATGCTGTCTTGGTACCTTCTACCTGCTACTGCTCTTTAAAAAAAGTTATACTATTCTGACGTTCCAAAGCCACGTTTACCATGTGTTGATAGGGGTACCACTGGCAGCTGATGTGTCTAACTTTCCATGTCTGTTTACAATTTCAGGAGCACAGAAGTCATGAGTACTGTCTCAGGTACACGAAGTACAACAATCACTTTCACTGTCCGACCTGGAACCAGCCAGCCGATCACACTGCAGAGCAGGTCCCCAGACTATGACAGTAGGACCTCAGGAGCACGGCATGCTCCAAGCCCTGTGGTTTCACCAACAGAGATTAATAAAGACATCATGCCTGCTCCTCTGACTGCTTCTGCTTCAGCTTCATCTCCTTCTCCAACTCTGTCTGATGTATTTAGCCTACCCAGCCAGCCCCCCTCTGGGGACTTATTTGGCTTGACCACAGGGCGCAGCAGGTCTCCTTCTCCCTCAATATTACAACAGCCAATCTCAAATAAGCCTTTTACAACTAAGCCTGTCCACCTGTGGACTAAACCAGATGTGGCAGATTGGTTGGAAAGTCTAAACTTAGGTGAACACAAAGAAACATTTATGGACAATGAAATAGATGGCACTCATTTACCAAATCTACAAAAGGAAGATCTGATAGACCTTGGAGTGACTAGAGTTGGGCACAGAATGAACATAGAAAGAGCTCTGAAACAGCTGCTGGACAGATAAGAATAGCTATTTTGCCTCACAAACTTCTGTTGATAACTAGAGATGGGCTGGTACTGAAATACCCCAAATGCCTTGTCTGTCTGCGAGTGCCAGCAAAATTAGGGGGGAAAAATAAAACAGTTTAATTCCTGGTACTCAGGTAATGCAGACTATATGTTACACACCCAAATATAAATCTAAATGTGTTGCACGAGTGGGGCCATTTATTTCAAAGTTGTGGGGAGATACAAGAGAGAGAGAGAGAAAATTGTTAACTTCAAAAATATTACCATCTATTGATGCTGCCCTTCTCCTGGAACCATTACAGACCAGTTTTCTTTTAACTTCAAATTGTAAGCTTTTTTTTTTCTCCTTAATTGAAAAGCACTGTATTCTCTTCTTGACATTCATTCAGACTCCCAGCAGGTTTCCTTTCTGAAATCTTAGTTTATTTAAAGAGGACAGATTGCTTCATTACCATTCAAATCCATTTTTGTTAGCAGAGGTACAATATTGAGACAGGTACAGGAGTTCATATAACTGTTTTTTTACGAAGTTTAGCTCTCCGATTTGTTGGCAGAGAAGCTGGTTGTTCTGCTGGAATTAGCTCAAAGGTAACCTTGCTCTGTTTTACCTGGTATTTCTTTATTTCTGCAGTTATACTTAGCACTCTTCCAAGGTGGCAGAACAAGTTCAATACATGCTCCATTGACGTGACCTGTAAGACGATGCAGATATTTCATAAAAGCTGAGAAGGAATGCTCACTTAGAGGTACAACAAAATGAAGCTAGTTTCAACCTGAGACCCCCAGTTTTCAACCAGCTAAACTACTGCTAAGTCGCAATGTGAACTCTGCAAACCAGAAAAAAAAATTGGGTTTATGTACAGCTGCATCTTCAGGACTTCACAGTCAGATATCAAATACGCTGACCCCTGAGTGATATTGTCTAATCCAGTGAGTGAGAAGTACTTAGATATTTTGAACATCGAGCCAAGAAAGATTAAGTAGATGAATGTTCCCATTGAAGTCAACGAGAAGGTTGCCAGTATTTTAAGTAAGAGAGGAATTTCAAGCTGTTAGCAGAAATAGAAATAGTTTATGTTGCTTAAAAAGAAAAAAGAAAAGAAAAAAAAAAGAGAAAGCTAATGCCGAGATAGACCAAGGTATGTAGTGTCCCAGAGCATATGTGCTTAAGGGGCAAGGGAAGTAGTAGCTATCCGGTTTCTCGTTTTTATTGCTATTAACAAGTATGGGCTCCTGGACCAGAAGAGCAGAGTGAGCACCTCCTGGGGGGCTGAACGCTTCCCATGGCCACCCGTGATTGCTGTGCAGGTGGCA
The DNA here is from genome assembly GCF_019232065.1 of Centrocercus urophasianus. Taxonomy (NCBI): domain Eukaryota; kingdom Metazoa; phylum Chordata; class Aves; order Galliformes; family Phasianidae; genus Centrocercus; species Centrocercus urophasianus. The sequence continues at coordinate 11,179,086 of NW_024884586.1, read as the reverse complement.
GTGAGCACGCCCTGCTCTGGGCCGGAGCTTCCAGGAGACCTCGGCAGCAGGGGGAGCACACATTTGGTCAGTCTGACTATTTCATTTTTTTATTTGTTTTAAGTTAACAAGTCTCTCTCTGCATGTTTGACCTCCCCTTGTAATTAACACCTCTAAATATCTGTGAGTTTTGTAGGTCTTTATTAACATAATACTCAAGATGTTCAAGGTGGATAAATTGTGTGTGGATGGCTAGACTGCCTACCTACCATACTTTCAGGTTCTCTTACATTTTGCAGGATACCTGAACTTTCTTTCCTTGATATGTTCCTTGATATGGTCCAGCCTATCTCTAATTTTTTTATTGTGATTATTTTTGCTCACAAACAAGTGTCTAATTAGGTCTGCAACAGCCCTAGTATGAGTACATAAAGTTTAGCATTTTAAATATCTTTCTTTACTGCAAGTTTAAATAGTTGTACAGATAGTTTATAAGCACAATATTTTAAGAAAATAAGTGGCTGGTCTACTGGGCAGCCTTTGTGCCACTTCAGTGCTAGAAAGTGAAAAACAACAAAAAAAAAAACTTTTGTGGTTTAATACTATTTCTGTGGAATAATTATAAAGTCTTGACCTTTTTAAAATCAACCTCATTTGGATGCATCTGAACCAGCAGAGCTGTGTTATATTTTCTATCTTTGCTAGAACTTCTACAAAGGAGGATGAATATTTCTTCAAAAGTGGTTATAGTTACCAACGCATTGGATACTCACAAAAAGCAACTTATTTAGCCTCCTGCCCCCTTTACGGAACAACAAGTCCTTTGACTTAACATCTGTTACTACGCTATATTTGTATTTGAAAGTTCCAAGTAACCTTGTAATAAAAACCAAGTACTAAGGTGTTTTACTTCCAAAAGTACTGCATTTTTCCATAGGTGGTGTAGAAGATGACAGTCTCATTCAGATAGTCAACACAGACAACTTGAGGCCATCAGATACTTTCAGAAGTGTACAAATGGTAATTTAGCCATCATTGTCTTCCATTTGGTGATACGACAGAATTCAGTAAATAAACCACTAATGCCATGCTCTTTTTTTTTTTTTTTTTTTTTTTTTTTTTTTTTTTTTTTTTTTTT
>NW_024884586.1:11042918-11177760 GCF_019232065.1 Centrocercus urophasianus | reverse complement strand
TTTTTTTTTTTTTTTTTTTTTTTTTTTTTTTTTTTTTTTTTGTTTCTTTGGGTACAGTTGATATTACCTCTGTAATATGTGCCAGAAAATACGTTAGAAATTATGGTAGTAACAACAATGTAGAAGTTGACTTTGAAGCTGCTTTTTACTCACAACCTTATTGTTGAATTTCAGTTTAACGAGTGCTGACGTTCACGGTCAATTACAGTTGGTGGTAATCCCTTTCTAACACAGGTGTGTTTCTTGCCTGTCTACCTTTTCAGGTACTGAAAGAATAGGTACAAAATCATTAGCAGAAAAGAGGTTTGAAACATCAAAGAGCTAATGAAATAGTTTATTTTTACATCGTGTCTTACAAAGTAAACGTAACGAGACCTGAGAGGACCTCCTTTCACCAATAAAATGCACCTCTGCCAAGATGAATTGGTCTCTAGCTCTGTTTGATGATTTTGCTACAGAAAGCAATAGTAACAGATACGACGTTGCCTCCGAGTATTTTCGTCAGTCTGGAAACATTGGGGGGGAGGAGAGAAGACCCATTTATTTCATGCTTCTATGATAGTGAAAAACAAGTTGTTAGAGATCTATGAAATACATTATGATATTCTGGGTTTTAGGATCAACTTTTGTTTATATACTGTAATTTAAATAAATTGCATTTACATGCCTAGTTTCTGTAATATTTGTGTATACAATACCAAAATCTTACAAGATGTAAATTGTGTATAACTGCACAGACTCCTTTCCCTAGGTGTCTGAGAACATTTTCAGTTGAATTCATATATTATAAAATGACTAGATGTGACTGTTGATTTACAGAATTTACATATCACAAAAGTTAATTATTTGTGGTACTTAAGTTAATAAAATAGTGATTTTTTTCTCCGTTCTTAAAAAGCATTACCCAGTTGATCTGGCGATGATTATGTGTATGAGCCACAAATATTGATAATTTTTCCATTACATTTTTTCTTTTCTTTTCTAGATATTACTATGTTTCTCGCTATAGTTTGTGTAAGAACTTGTGTTCACGTTATCTATGTTGCTGTAATTTTTGTGCTTTAATTCCTCTTATTTCAACTGATTAAAAGATCAAGCTCCTGTAACTTGCACTTTTCCCCAATCCTTAATACTCTTGTATGGCAACCAAAATTACTGTAAGAAATAAATATAATATTGCACTAAGGTTGTGGTTCTGATTGCAAACAGAAAGAACTGTCTGAATTTTTATTAAGCAAGCAAACAAGCAAAAAGTTGCCAAACTTGCAATCTGATGTTGTGTATTGAAAGAGCACAGAATGCTTTAACAAAATGTAGATAGAATTAAGGCAAAAATGATTGATTTTGTTTTGGACAGGAAAAGCGTTTCCCTTTCTTCTTTCTGGTTAAAGCATTCTCCACACTGAGCATCAGTTCATTTACCAAGTTCGAGATCCGTGTTTGAAATGTGACGAGTTAAAATAGTTCAGTAAGAGGTAGAAAATACGTCTCTATTTGCCTTAAGGTGGATTTTTAATAACAATTGAATTCTTTTCCTTGGCTGAGCGTGTGTGGGGGAATGCATGCTCTCAACTTGGTGCTGCTGGTTGCATGGGCCTCTCATGTAGGGATCTGTTCTGCTGTCTCATGAGGTACTGGAACGGCACTGGAGAGTTGGGGGTTGGACCATTCGTAGGAAAGAGTGGCTTTACAGAGGAGAAAGGGGAATGGTGCTCCTTACCAGGATTTGTGCATCTTGTGACAAAAAATTGTACCGGCAGGGTATGTGTGTAATATGAATAAATGAAGCTTCAGGTGGACGAAAAAGCAAGAAAGAAAGAAAGAAAGAAAGAAGAAGTCTCCTTTTCTTTTGGCTTAATCTCAACATTGTTTTGTATTTTTAAATGGTGATGCTATGAAGATATTTTTAATTTTTATTTTCTAAGATATCGGAATAAATGCCTAGAAATGTTGCCATTTATTTCATTTGTTCCTTAACCATTATTCTCTTCCACAGATGTCATTCTGGTTCATCTTTTTTTTTTTTTATAGCTACCCATGATTTCTCTTGTAATTTTTCCAACAGCAATTACTTGGCAGCTTTGTTTTGTTAAGAACAACATAAAAACACCAACAACCCAATCACCACCCTTTGTTGTATTTCAGATACTGTTGTAAACCAGTGATCAACACTGCGTATTTTCAATTGTCACTGCTTTGTCAGCCAAAGAATTGAGAAGAATTGGCCATCGCTGTCGTGGTGGACATTGTATCACTGTGTCGTATTTTGCTTTGTTTGTGTTTTTCTGTATTTTTTTCTGCATTTTGTGGTCTTTCATTCCGTCTGTCCAAAAAACGTGAAAACAAAACAAAACAAACAAACAAAAAAACCACGTCCCAGTAGCTATGATGAGATATCCAGAACAATTTTTACAAGAGATGATTGTAAAAATACTTCAGAACATGGGATTTATTTTTTTTTAAAGTACGTGCCTTGTAATTTTCGATGTGGATCAACTACATTGCATTTGACACAAAGCTTTTTCTTCCAGATACTGTAATATCTGACCAAAAGAGCTTATTGTGCTGTTTTTTAAAGCGAGAAGACCATATCTCTGCATTAAGAAAAGCAGTTAGAACAACTGAAATGATTTACATCTTATTTAGAAAGTTTCTTTGGCATCATGAGTCTGATTTGAAGGCCTTTATTCGGCTCCATTAAGTGAGGGGGGCACAGAAGGGGGATATAATGAGACTGTTATTTTGGGTTCAACTTATTACTGCGAATATATGCTCCGTTATTAATGGGGTTGACGTACTATGTTCCAAAGATGACAAAAATAAATGGAGTGGACTTACGCTTTTAAGTCTGCGCAAACTGTTTCTGTCATGCTGACATCTAGTGGAATGTGATGGCCATGGGCTCAAGCAATATCTTAAAATATGTATTCCTTTACAATGAGTGATTTTAGCGTCTTGTTGTTATTGTGAGTTGGCCTGAACATCTAAGCCAGAAAAAAAGGCTGACTGTATAATTATATGAATTATTCAATGAATGATAAATCTTTAAAGAGTTGTAACGTTTTCTAGTTTCTTTGTGGGTATGTTTAATCAATTTTATGTTTTAAATGTTAGCATCTCCACACGATCCTTCATCTGCATTGAGTATGTTTTCTAAAGAATGTAGTTTTTGTCTCCAGTGCTGCGAATCCTGGACTGCTGTGAACTATTTCAGCCAAACACTGCAATCTGGTGAACAACAACAATTTCAGCAGCACACTGCAGCTGAATGCGAGGTATTCAGGTTAGGAATTTGTCCACAGTAGCTGGTGAATTGTCTCCCAAATGTACTTGCGGAACTGACATTGGGTTTCCCAAGTGAAATTTAAGTTTTCCTCAGGACTAATGCTAGAAGGAATACGTGCATGTGTGTGTGAGTTCTTGTATGCTTTTAATGTAAAGGTTCTTGGACTGCATTAGAAATCCATGTACAAACAGGTCACCAGTGTTGCATGTGCTTAAAAATGTATTGGAATAAATGTTGCAGTGAAGAGAATACAATACAGAGAAATCTCAAAATGTAATTCATGTTTTAACGGGTTATTTTTCCACTTTTTTTTTTCTTTTTGCCTTATTTTGTTGTCTCCAATCTCCTAGTTTCCTTTTATACTTAAATGTAATTTAAAGCAATTTCTTATAACTTCTGAAAGTCTTGAGAAACCTAAAATGAAGGTTTGGAGGGAGATGAGAGAGAACCTCTCTGCTGCGCATCCTTCTGAAGCCTTTGATTCATTCTCTTAAAGATGTTCTTCAAACAAAGCCTTAAGGAAACAGAGCATCATTACAAGGATGTAAAGAATTCACAGCTCCCTAAATGGGCTATCATTTGTCCATAATGGATTTTGAGAACTGCCAAGTATGGCCCTCCTTATCAAACCTCTGCAAAATATCCAGTGAGGAACGACTGCGACCACATCATCCATTTTTTGTTTTGTTTGGGCCTTGTTGGTGCATCTAGTATCAAACCTTTCAAGCTATGCGGGGTCAAGGTCAAGGTGAGAGCTTGAACTCTGTGATTAGAGGAGAACAGATAGAAGGGGGCCAAAACAGAGATTGAAATGTTGTTTACTTACTGGTCCGCATGTGGTGTCAAAAAAACCAAAAATAATTCATTTGATAACTGAACATAGTCACATTTGAGCTCTCTGTCCAATTGAGCGTAAAATAACACCGTGATTACAATTTCACTTAGGGCAATGCTATGTCCCCTCTTCTCCATTTGCTCCAACACCTCAGCCGTTTTCTTTCTTTACAAAAGCAGGGGATGTGGCCTTTAACACATGCACCATTCTCCAGCTCTGTTTAAGGCACCTGTAAGACATTACGGTAACCAAGGAGCAGTGTACAAGTTCTACATTTCACCTGAGGATATCTGCAATCTCTAATAATGTCCTTTTTTTTTTTTTTCCCTGCAGTAAAGAGAACAGCCAGAATCACCAAAGGGGCGGGTGATTTACAGAAGATACTTTGCAATTTTTAGAAATTTTCTTGCAGAGCAGAATTCTGCACAGGCGGTGTGTATTCAGAACGGATCATTTACATACTTCTAGTTCATATTGTCTGGACTTTCCCCCACTCAAGTGTGTGTTTTCATAATGCCATGATACTGTCAGACAGTCTTCAACCCTCTGAAGAAAAGTCACTGAGCTAATGCTGTGTATTAACTCTTTGTGCTGGTGACAAGGCTGGTTTTTGGCAGGGAAGATCATTATAGCAAATAACATATTGTACACTTGAAAGATCAGTGCAAATGGTAACAGGGAAAATGTGCTTGAACAAAATGCAGCACGCACATTCCTTGCCTTGAGTCCATAGGATGCCTCTGTTGGAGGCAGCAGGAAGGAAAACTTTGCCATGATAATAACGTACATAATTCACAAAGCAGGAGAAGCTTTTAAAGGAAGATTGAGAACCTCTTCTTGGTGAGAGCTGAGAGTGCTCACAGGAGCTCATTGGGACAGGTGTGGGACAGCTGCTGGTGAGAGCCCAGCAGTGGGTGCTTACAGCAGGCTGTGAAATGACTCGGTCTATTTAACAGAGCAAATAGAAGGCTAAAATGAGATGTCTGCTTTTCCCACTCACATGAGTGGGTGAACAGCCAGGAGAGGGATTGTATCTAAAAGAATCATCGGTGTCAGGAGAAGACAGTGCTGATTGGCAATGAATAAATTCAAGTTGGAAACTGGGAAGCGCTGCAACAACGAGACTAGTGGGGTTGTGGGGCCACCTCCTACAAGGGAGAGCATGGACGCTCCCCAAAGTTTGTGAAGCCAAGAAATGCCACGTGCTTATTCCTTGAAGCATGCAGTTTGCTGTGCCCAGTGCCCTGCCCAACCAGGGCTGCGATGGCCAAGGGGTATCGGAAGCATGGCCTGCACAAGACCATTCCTAAGCCAAGGCCCTGGGGTTCGAATGTTGGTTTTGTGCAACAAAGGCTGCTGCCTTCCACAGGAAGCCTTTGGTTTACAGGGTTACAACTGGTCTGGTTGGGCTGTGGACATGAGTCTCAGGCTTCAAGAGAAGGGTGGGTTACGAGGGATTTGCAGCTGACACAGATCACAGTTCTGGCCCTCGCTACGGGAAAATGCCACGTTAAGAAAAAATAATAACTGCATTAATACTGAAGTACTGGGTGAAACATTGAAGGAGAGAAACAAAACTCAGGATCCACATCTGAAAGATGCAAAGCCTAATACAAGGCTGCAGCATTCATAAATTTAGGGAAGGTGGTCACGTGCTGACAGTATTTCTGCTCAGGAGAGACAGCTAAAAAATAATAGACTAAAAAAAAAGAACTAGGATGTAACCTAGTTATTTGACTTCACTGCTAACTGTGCGCTTTAGCCGTGGGGCTCATCTGGGCTCCCCAGAGAGGAGCGCCTCAGTGTAGGATGTTTCTCCCCCACTCCTGTGGGCAAACTGGGCTCAGAGCTCTGGCCCTGGAAACAACTTCTTTCCTTGCACCATTTAAGAGACTTTTTTTACCTACAGCCTGTCTGGCTTCAACAATTTCTTCATTCCCTCCCCCCCCAGACTGTCTGATGCTGACTCCCCCTTCACATTAAATAATCCTTATTAGGGCTGTATGGTAACTGCTGAGTCACAGCCTGAACCACTGATTGAGCACCTGGGGAAAGGACCCGGTCAGCCCTGGGAGCACAGGTGAACAATTCAGCTGTGTGACCACAAGGGGTAGAGCCTGGCTGCAGCCTTCTTAGACCTCATTTAAGGGCCAACTGTCAGTGGGGAAGGATCTCTGGTTGAAGATCCCTTCCTCATGGAGCGTCCTTTGCGAGCGTAGCTCTTTGGAGGCAAGTGAGCACTTTTCATTTGTAACATATTTCCATCACACTTGTTTCTTTGTCGTCATACCTCTTGAATCAATATTCTATTGTATTGATCTTTCTGATTGTTACAAAGGCAAATGCTGGGGCTGGGATTCTACTTCAGGTTGGCTGTAAGGAGAGCAGACAATTTTTAGTAACTTTTTTAAAGCCTGACGCCCTAATCTTTAACAAAAATATTGATTTTTCTCATTATTTTACACCATTAAATAACAAATGAAAGAAATTTTCTAAGTGAAGGATGCTTCATCAGATAGGAAAAAAATCCATCTATTTAACTCCAGTATGATGCTATGAAGAATGTTTTTTTGAAGCCTTGTTAAGCAAAGGCAGTACTAACAAACAGAAAGCAAGATATGATTGTGGATGATTCACTCTCCCAACATTTATCATTGTAGCTATCCAGCTGGATAATGACCACATTTCATGGTATTTACTCATGTAGGCAAAACTTGTTCTTTCAGTACTTTAATTATTTCAGACTCTTGAGTTTCTTTGGATGTTAAGTAAGTTTTATCCCTGGACTGTAAATGGAGGCTTAAAGAAAGCCTCCCACCAAACAAAACAAGCTCCTTCTGGTTTGTCTGAGAGTCCAATGGGTTGTGCAGTCTTGAATTAAATGATTTGAATTTCCTACTTACTACTCTGTCTAGACAGTACTGCCACTGCCTATGATTCTCCAATTTCAATTGGGTAAGGGTGGAAATTTCTCGTCATATATGCTTATAAAGAACAGAAGGAAATGTTAGAACAGCAGTGTCTATGCAGTAGGGCTAATTAAGGGCAGGACTTGATCAACCATTTCTAATATGCTTAGACCCCTTCAAAATAAAGAGCTTTTTCTTTATAATTTGGATGCCTACAACTCCACCTTAGGAACATTTTAATTTGGATTTGTGCATGTTTCAGCTGGAAAAGCCAAAGGACAAAATCATCCAACTTTCTTACAGAAGGAAAAGGTTATTCAAGTCCAAATTATTAGCAATAACACAACTTTAAAAGCAATAAGCCTGTGTAGAACAAGTTCACTGAAGAACTTGTTTCCAGATTGCGATGGAAATAACAACCTGTATTTAGTAGAGAAATGTGTTGTTATAAACTTGAACTACTACCAGTGTGTATTTGAGTTTGTATATTACTACATTAAGGAAGACTTTGGATGCCTTTTTTAGGGGTTGTTGACCACATTACTGTTTCCAGCACTGGTGTGCAAACACAGGGGAACTGGAGCCCTACAAGGAGTTTTCAATTAGCATTTTTTCTTGCTGGTGTAGATAGATGAAAATACGGTAGGATGGTATATACAGTAGTTCATGTTTTATTAGAAATGCTAGTAGCACTCTGTTCCTGGGAATAATATGCAGTGTGTGTAGGCCACTGTCCTGGGCTGTTAAATACTGAGGAACACAACAACTTGACAAATAGCAACATTAATAACAATGCTAGGGCAGAAGTAGTACACATGGGAATGAGCAGACATCTGTACTGTCCCAAGTGATTGATGGCTATAAGCTCTTCAGAAGGGATAGACAAGGAAGGAAGGGTGGTGGTGTGGCCCTTTATATTAAAAACTGTTTTGACGTTGAAGAGCTTGAGATTGCAAATGATAAAGTGGAGTGTCTATGGGTGAGGATCAGGGGGAAGGCCTGTAGGGGAGACATCGTAGTTGGGGTCTGTTATAGACCACCAAATCAGGATGATGAGATGGATGAAGTGTTCTACGAGCAGCTTGCAGAAGTCGTGCGATCGCCAGCACTCATTCTTGTGGGGGATTTCAACTTCCCTGATATATGTTGGAAATATAACATGGCTCAAAGGAAGCAGTCCAAGAGGTTTCTAGAGTGTGTGGAAGATAGCTTCCTTACACAGCTGATACGAGAGCCTACCAGGAGTGGTGCCCTGCTTGACCTGCTCTTTGCTAACAGAGAAGGACTGGTAGGTGATGTGAAGGTTGGAGACTGTCTAGGGCAGAGCGACCGTGAAATTGTGGAGTTCTCTATTCTTGGAGATGTCAGAAGGGTGACTACCAAAACTGCTATCTTGAACTTCAAGAGGGTGGACTTTGACCTGCCCAGGACGCTTGCAGCACGGGTCCCTTGGGAGTCGCTCCTTAAGGGTAAAGGGGTCCAGGAAGCCTGGACACTCCTCAAGGTGGAAATCTTAAAGGTGTAAAAACAGGCTGACCCTGAATACAGTCAGGTGAACCGTAGGGGGAGAAGACCAGTGTGGATGAGCTGGGAATTACTGTCAAGACTCAGGAAGAAAAAGAGAGTCTATGTCCTCTGGAAGAAGGGACAGGCTACTAGGGAAGATTACAAGGAAGTTGCTAAGGTGTGCAGGGAGGAAGTCCAGAAGGCGAAAGCCCGTCTTGAACTTAGATTGGCCACTGCAGTAAAGGAGAATAAGAAATCCTTTTGCAAATATATCAATGGCAAGAGAAAAGCCAAGGATAATCTCTATCCTTTATTTGATGCGGTGGGGAATGTGACCACAGATGACAAGGAGAAGTCTGAGGTCCTCAACACCTTCTTTACATCTGCCTTTAATAGTCAGACCAGTTATCCTCAGGGCTCTTTGTGCCCTGATCTGGATATCTGGGCTGATACGCAGAATGTCTCCCCGGAGATTGAGGTGGAGGCTGTTAGGGAGCTCCTCCTCCATCTGGACAGTCACAAGTCCATGGGACTGGATAGGCTTCATCATAGGGTGCTGAGGGAGTTGGCGAGGGTGATTGCTAAGCCGCTCTCGGCTATCTACCAGAGCTCCTGGTTGACTGGAGAGGTTCCAGAGGATTGGAGGCTTGCTGATGTGACTCCCATCTACAAGAAGGGCTGTAAGGAGGATCTGGGGAACTACAGGCCTGTCAGCCTGACATCACTGCCAGGGAAGGTCATGGAACAAATCCTCCTGGGAGAGATCACACGGCTTGTGCACGACGTCCACAGGATCAGGCCCAGCCAGCATGGGTTCATGAAAGGCAGGTCATGTTTGACCAACCTCATCTCCTTCTACGACTGGGTGACCAGACTGGTAGATGAGGGAAAGGCAGTTGATGTAGTCTACCTAGACTTCAGCAAAGCCTTTGACATGGTCTCTCACAGTATCCTTCTGCGGAAACTGGCTGCCCATGGCTTGGATGGTTTTACCCTCCGTTGGATAAGGAACTGGCTGGAGGGCTGTGCTCAACGGGTGGTGGTCAATGGAGTGAAGTCTAGCTGGAGACCTGTTACAAGTGGTGTCCCCCAGGGGTCGGTGCTGGGGCCCATCCTGTTTAATATCTTCATTGACAACTTAGATGAAGGGATTGAGTGTACCCTGAGTAAGTTTGCAGATGACACCAAGTTGGGAGGTGGTGTCGAACTGCCTGAGGGCAGGGAGGCCCTGCAGAGGGATCTAGATAAGCTGGATTGCTGGGCCGAGGTGAGGATGGGGATGAGGTTTGGGATGAGGTTTAACAAGGCCAAGTGTCGGGTCCTGCACTTTGGCCACAATAACCCCATGCAGCACTACAGGCTTGGGGGTGAGTGGTTGGATGACTGTCAAGAGGAAAGTGTTGATGCTCGGCTGAACATGAGCCAACAGTGTGCCCAGGTGGTCAAGAGGGCCAATGGCATCTTGGCCTGCATTAGAAATAGTGTGGCCAGCAGGAGCAGGGAGGTGATCGTCCCCCTGTACTCAGCACTGGTGAGGCCACACCTCGAGTATTGTGTTCAGTTTTGGGCCCCTCACTACAAGAAAGACATTGAGGCCCTGGAAAGTGTCCAGAGAAGGGCAACAAAACTGGTGAGGGATCTGGAGCACAAACCTTATGAGGAGCTGCTGAGGGAGCTGGGATTGTTCAGTCTGGAGAAGAGGAGGGTCAGGGAGACCTCATCGCACTCTACAACTTCCTGAAGGGAGGTTGTGGTGTAAAAGGGTCTGGCCTCTTCTCCCAGGCAAATAGCAGGACCCGAGGAAACGGCCAGAAGTTACCAGAGGAGGTTTAGGTTGGACATCAGGAGAAGCTTTTTCTCTCAGAGAGTGGTCAGGCACTGGAATGGCTGCCCAGGGAGGTTGTGGAGTCGCCGTCCCTGGCAGTGTTCAAGAGGCACCTGGATGAGGAGCTACGAGATGTGGTTTAGTAGCTTGTGGTACTAATAGGAATGGGAGGGTGGTTGGACTAGATGATCTTGCAGGTCGTTTCCAACCTTGCGATTCTGTGATTCTGTGAAGTGGATTAAATGAACATACATAATTCTTTACTTCTGTCTTCAGTGAAAAGGCTCTCCCTCAGATTTCCCACACCCTGGAGGTTAGTGAGAGGGTCTGGGGAATGGGAGACTTCCCTTTAGTCAGTAAAGAGGAGGTGCGTGAGCACCTAGGCAGTACTAAGGTCCACAAGTCCATGGGACCTGATGGAGTGCATCCACGTGTGCTGAGGGAGCTGGTGGAGGTCATTGCCAAACTGCTTTCCATCATTTTTGAGAGGTCTTGGATAACAAGGAGGTCCCTGAAGACTGGAGGATAGCCAATGTCACTCCGGCCTTCAAAAAGGGCAAGAAGGAAGACCCAGGTAATTATAGACCTGTCAGCCTCACCTCTGTCCCTGGAAAGGTGATGGAACAGCTTGTGCTGGATGCCATCTCCAGACAACTGGGAGAAAAGGAGGTTATCAGGAGTAGTCAGCATGGGTTCACCAAGGGGAGGTCGTGCTCGACCAACCTGGTGGCTTTCTATGATGTTGTCACATGCTGGGTGGATGGGGGAAGAGCAGTAGATGTACTCTACCTTGATTTTAGGAAGGCATTTGATACTGTCTCCTATGACATCCTTATAAGAAAGCTGAAGAAGTGTGGGATAGACGAGTGGACAGTGAGGTGGGTTGAGAACTGGCTGATTGGCAGAGCACAGAGGGTCGTCGTCGGTGGTGCAGAGTCTGGCTGGAGACCTGTAACCAGTGGTGTCCCGCAGGGGTTGGTGCTGGGTCCAGTCTTGTTTAACATCTTCATCAATGACCTTGATGAGGGGATAGGGGCCACCCTCAGCAAGTTTGCTGATGCTACGAAGTTGGGAGGATTGGCTGACACGCCTGAAGGCTGCGCTGCCATTCAGCAAGACCTGGACAGGCTGGAGAGCTGGGCAGTAAGAAACCGGATGAGATTCAACAAAAGCAAGTGTAGAGTCTTACACCTAGGGAGGAATAATTGCATGCACCAATACAGGCTGGGGGATGAGCTGCTGGAGAGGAGCTCTGCAGAGAGGGTCCTGGGTGTCCTGGTGGACGACAGGTTGGCCATGAGCCAGCAGTGTGCCCTCGTGGCCAAAAAGGCCAATGGCATCCTGGGGTGCATTAAAAAGAGCGTGGCCAGCAGGTCGAGGGAGGTGATCCTCCCCCTCTACTCTGCACTGGTAAAGCCTCATCTGGAGTACTGCGTCCAGTTCTGGGCTCCCCAGTACAAAAAAGACAGGGATCTCTTGGAAAGAGTCCAGCGGAGGGCCACAAAGATGGTGAGGGGCCTGGAGCATCTCTCCTTTGAAGAAAGGTTTAGTGAACTGGGTCTGTTCAGCCTTGAGAAAAGACAACTGAGAGGGGACCCGATCCAGGTTTATAAATATGTGAGGTGTGGGGGCCATAGTGGTGAGGCCAGTCTCTTTTCAGTGGTACGTGGAGACAGGACAAGGGGAAACGGATATAAGCTGCAGCATTGGAAGTTATGAACGAATGTGTGTGAGAACTTCTTTACGGTGAGGGTGACGGAGCACTGGAACAGGCTGCCCAGGGAGGTGGTGGAGTCTCCTTCTCTGGAGATGTTCAAGACCTGCCTGGACACCTACCTGTGCGACCTGGTGTAGGGAACCTGCTTTGGCAGGGGGTTCCAACCCCTACAATTCTGTGATTCTGCGATAATTCAAGAAAAGACTAAGTGAGCTAGGTGGTGGAACAGCACCCTTGAGGTGAAGATGGCCAACAGGCAAGTGTGCCAGGGGAAAATAAAAAAATAAAAATTAAAAAAAAAATCCCCAAAACTTTAAAAATATTTTTGCACTTCTACTGATCTACCTGCATTTCAGTTTACTGCTTTCAAAGAAGTCCATTAATTACCGGTATTAGGTAAGTGCCTTGTAGGCTTAATTCCAGAAAGCTCAGGCCTTTTATACTGAACGCAAAAGTCTGGCACTTCCTTGCAAGATGCATCACAGCACTTTCACTTAGAGAAACTACTTGTCATAGAGCACTGTAGAAAAATACAAATTTACAGAGCTATTAACTACAAGGTTGGTGTACAGTGCTTAGAAATGTTGTATTTGAAAAGTCAATTAGGGCTGATTAGACTGACTTTTCCCTCACAATAATGTTACCCAGAAATTGTTTGGCCATGCTAAAAATCCAGATCACACAGGGAAAATGGGGAGGACAAGTAGAAAAAGATGTGCAGCTAAAACTGTCGCCCAAACAACGAGAACAGTACCTCCATCTACCAGAAGCACTTTCATCTCAAAAATGCCACATGCGCAAGCAGATGTGGGAGCATCTGGAGGAGCAACGAGCCCAACCTTTGAAGAAGGAAACAGGACAAGCAAGTTGGTTGGTAAAGGACGCTATTTGAGATCAAGGCTGCACCAGGAGCTACAAAAGCAATGCCCTGATGATGAGAGGTGGCCCTGTGTGAGGGCTGCCACACTGCGATTTGTGCCTTAGGAGTGTCCTTGGAAGCTGACCCTGGGGAGGGCCTTCCTGTGCCACCCCTCAGCCCTCCGAGACTCCCTGGCTGGCCAGATGTTGTAGTGCCCCTTTCTGCCAAAGCTTTCCAAGTCTTGGGCAATATATCAAGGAAAGCTATTTTAATCAATTCTGCTTCCCTTGTTGGCTGACATCCAGGTCATCACTCTGCACACTTTGCATTATGCAGTTCGGATCGATTTCTGTTCATCTTCCCATGGACTTGTGCTTTAATTTCCCTTTCACTAACTCACTTCACAGCCATGCCTGTAAATGACAGTGCAAGCAGAGTGCTCGACGGGAAAAGAAGAAGTGGGGGAATTATCTTCAAATCTAGGAGACATGGAGCATGCCCTCAAACATGCAGCTCTAGGAGCCCTGTGCAGCATAGAAGGCCTGCAGTGAGAGGAGCACTACCTACACATAATGGTGACTTTTCTTGGCCCTCGTGTCCCAGTCAGATGACATACTGGGAGAGAGTGAGCAGGGAGAGTGCTTTTCTAGAAATCCTCCTTTGGGAGTGAGCTTCCATCCTTCACTGCATGTGCGTGCAGGTGTCCATGTGACTGCTGTTCCCTTGCCCTGCTGCAGCTTCAGGCTGAGGCTGCTCAGAAATCACACGTGGCTTTGAGGCTGCGTCTGAAAAGCGCTTCTCCAGAAGCAGCTGCTTCAGTTGAATAGCCTTGGCAACAAGCACTGGCAATCTCACTAGGAAGGGGACTTGAAAATGAGTCTGTGCTGAGATTGCTGTGATCGTCAGCCTTGCAGGTTCAAGAAAGGCTACAGTCCACACATAATATGAAATGCCGGTGGGAAGCAGTCACAATTTGGCTATGCATTCATCTAAGCCAAAGCCCCTCTCTTTTGAACAACTTCCTTCTGCTTCATGGTGCAACGCTTCTGCTTCCTGCTTCCTTTCTTGGGATAGAAGGCAAAAACTGGCATGCCCTTGACAAACTAGTCAGAATTGATGTGCTGTAAATGGCCCATTGCACATAAAAATCCAGCAAAGCACTCCACAGCTCCAAGGCTTTACATAAAATAAATGGAATGCAGGAGCATTCTTCACCATCCTCTTAAGCCTGCCATCTGTACAGACTAAAAATAAAGTGGCAGCTTAAGAAGAGGGTTGATAAAACGCATCCAAGAAACACAAAGAAAATAGCTGTGGCTCCTGTGCTGAGCTAACCTGGGGTCTACAGCCAGCACAGGGAGAGGAGTATTCACGAGGGGTGGAGGACGCACAGCACACAGGGAACGCTGGGCAATAAATGTATCTCACTTCTGTAAGAATTTCCCCACCTCTCAAATAACCACCTTTCAAACTACAGCCTTCTCCTTGCTATCATTAGCAATTACTGCAGAAACAGAAAAAGAAAATTATAAAAAAACAGGAAATATTTATATATAGAAACACTTATTTGAGTGCTCGTACTACATGCTTATATTACAATTAACTTGGAAGAATTCAGAACATTCAGAAGTATAAAATCATTGAATAGGCAATGAATAAAGTCAGTGAACTGCTGCCTTTCATTACCCAAAACCTGAGCAGGATGAGAAGCAGCAACTGCATCACATTAAGGTGTGAATGGGATCAAGACTCACCCATCCCATTACAGAAATAAACAGGGCTTGCTTTCTCTTCACATTAATTACACACACACGGAGGGCTATGCCAGATGCTCTGATGATAAATTCAGGCAGTCTGAGGTATGTTTCACCAGGAGAATTATTTCAGCTAGCTTGGGCAATTATTAATGACGAGTAAGAGTGATCTTAAAACTTCAAAGCCTTGAATGCATCTCATCTCATAGTTGTAACAGTACAGTCATAACGCTGCTACCTACATATACTTGACAAGGTACCAAATCAATCTAGCAGAGAACATCTTACCAGACTGAGCAAGATCAGTAGTTTAAATTAAAGATGAAACCTTGTCTATTAGGCAAGGCGACACATGAGTACACTCCCAAGACTTAATCCCCATGCTGCTGCTGATGGTGTTATCTAATGCATTCTTCCAGCAGCTCAGGTACCCACTCTTTCATACTTGACAGGGAGGATGCTGGAAATGTGCACTGCTTGTCCACTGCTTGCCATTTATGAAGATGACACATGCCATGCTCATGAGTCCAAGTGCAGTGCAAGTGCTTTGTTCCCATTGAAGCTTTCCCCTCCATTATCAAAGCGCCTCTCCTGCTGCTCAACAGTTACTCTGTTTGTTCAGGTGCCTTTAAAGAAATGGGATGAGTTTGCTGAAGATGGAAGCATGGTGGAAGAGCCAAGTACGCAAACCCTCATCTCCCTGCTGACTGTGAGGCTACAAAAGTCATCCTGAAACCTGGAAAGTCTTGTGCTTGTGATTCACAATAAAAGGCATCAGAAGGGCTCCATGATGCAGCCATCTTCAGCACAGCATCTTCCCATCTGCTCAAAAAAGTTCAGCATTAGCAACTGCAAAACATTGTCTTGCTTAGCAAGGCAGGACTGCAAGTTCTCCAAGCAAAGCTTTGGGAAGCAGCTGGCCTAAGGATCTCTGTCATCAGTTGGTCTTTTTGGGCATGTGCACAACCTAACTGCTTTGAATGATCAAGGATGTGAGAGGAAGAGTAGGGAAAAGAGATGCCTTTAAGCTTATTGTGGAAGTGAGAAGTTTAAGAAATTTGTCAAATTCACTGAAAATTCCAGAGTGTTTTCATAAATTCATTCATTATTTCATTCTATAACAAGGTGACCTGTTTAGTGGCTGAAGGTAAGGCTGCCAATGTGATCTACCTGCCTGGGGAAGAGAGGCTGTTCAGGCAGACACAAGACTATGAAAGCAAGGTTTTATGCAGACTGCCTTCCTCGGATCCAGCTTCCACTGCAGTCATGCAGAAGAGCAGAAAAGACTTAAAGGTATTGTAAAATTTTATGTGATTATAACTGTTAGCCCTGTTTTCAAGTGCACTCCTTGCCTTGCAGCCATCAGTACTCCCAAATGGGAGCACTTTCCACGTGGGAGTAGGAATAAATGATAAAGCTATTGTGTTTCTGAGGAAAGGAATTATCTGGAAGGCAGTGGCAACCTAGAAGAACGTAGGTACCCTTCACTACAGTACCAAACACCATGCAGCAGCTCTCCATAGGAAGCATCCTTTGTTGTACTCAAGTTGGTCCCAGATGCAGCTTGAGATGGGATGAACTACCTGTAACAAGCTAACAAAGGAACTTAAAAATACAAAAATATTACATGCAAATGGTTCAAAAAGTTTATTGAATATTTAATTTACAAAAATCATATCTCCCCTATGAGGTGTTCTATGCAAAATTGGATAAAATAAACTGCATATAAAACCCAACCCTAGTAATGCAAATGCAGCAGAGAAATGAGACCATGGAAAGGAAGAAATATACATAATCATGACATACACATGACATTCATTAAGGATTGTCCCAACCATCCAAGAATTGGTTCAACACAATGCCTTCCAAGATACGTTATATATTTTACCATTTTATACAGGTCTCCTATATTCCATTGGTCCAAATTTACAGTTTAAAAAAATTCTTTGCATTCTTGCATATCAGTTATCAGTTCTGCTTTTCTCATTTGATCAGAAGGTGGAAACGGACAGTACATACATTTAACACGTGCACTATTAGATGCAACTTACTATCTTTGGTAGGGACCCTAAACCTGCAGAGAAATCAGCTTCCTAGAATGACAAAAAGTTCAGTTTTAGTTTTGGCAAAGAACAGGTTTAAACCCATTGTTTAGTAGAACGCTACTGGCAGTTTCTGCTGAACACACAAGAAGTACAGACGTCTCTCGTATGGTTTAAAAATTGAGATTATTTATAAGGGTTTAAAATCAAATTATTTGTATTAATATTCTTCAACTCAAATATGGTTATGTAAAATGTTATTACTGCACAGCAGGCCTGCCTGTTTCACTGTATGAACAAAGGATGCATTGTACACAAAATGACTGCAATTCCGTCTTGCCTTTTCTCCTCCCCTTTAAAGAAATGAGACTATTCCTGTAAGTAGCCACACAGATTTGGATGCCAGTTTCCCTTTGAGCAAGTAGGAATTTCACTGAGTAACTCAACATTGTGTAGTAATTTTTTCAAGTTTTCCTGTGAAAGATGGGAGAGAAATTGGAACAAAAAGCAAAGAAATTCAGGACAATCAGTGCTAGAGTGTTTTGCTGTCCTCCTCTGGGAAAACATGAAGAAAAGGAGCAAGATGAAGGAAAAAAATAAAAAGAAATCAATGCAATATCCTAAAAACTTCACTTTAAAAGAGAAGGAAAAAGTAACCAGACTGTTTCCTTCATAACATTAATATTCAGTAAATATTGGAGAGTACTTGATTAACTGCCATTAGCTGTAACTTTCAAGCATTCTCTTTGCTTTTTCACATACTATCAAGAAAACAAAAGGAAAAAATTATGCCCTTTCCCAGTCCTGCCCATCCCAATTGCTTAGTGGAAATGTAAATAACCTGCACAGCCATGATTTTCTGAGCTGAAAACATGTAGTGGAAGACTAACTAGACTTAAACACTAGGTAAATCTGCTCACTTATGAGTAAAACATGCAATATTATGACAGACAGCTAACTGTCCTTGGAAAGGCTTTTTATGACAATCACTAATTTGGCAGAGAACGTTTCCAAATGCAGGAAAATCATTTTAAGAGCCTTAGTGAAGAACAGAGTAGTTACAATATATTAGCAACTTCTGTGGCATAAACATTTTAAAAAGCATCGGCAAAGTATTAAATATAAAAGCAATATGTATATACCCCTCCATTCTCAGAAAAGCATCATGATTTGTAGTGTATTAAGTCAGATTTATTGACTGGGGAATTAAGGCATAACCAGCAGACAATAGTCTCTATTGTCTCAGCTCCACATAATTCGCTGGGAACAACCCGTATCGGCCTTTGCAGACACCCCTCCACCAGCCATCATCTATCATCTCTATGTTTGTGATGATGTCATCTGGATCAAAGGAGATCTCATCGTCACCCGCTGGAGAGAAAGCAGAAGCAGCTCAGTGTTGGCAAAGGACCCGTCCTACTATACTCTCATTTATAGCCCGCTAAAGGTGCCACGAACACCCATCACCTTCCTGCCTCCCATCAGGGCTGTGAAACGGGGCACTGAACAAAGACAAGCAGCACAGACAGCTGTTTTCTCACCTGCAGCACTGATGCCATGGTTGGCTCCCACCCGCTGTATTTTGAGTGCATTTCTAACTCAGAGCAGCAATCACTACATAACACCCTGAAAAGCACTTTCTTGAGCTCTCCTCAGATTTAACCAGAGCAGAGCTTAACTACTTAACTACTCACACCAAGGGTATAATATGAGTGTTAACATTTAGTTAAAAAGATTTTTTTAAACCTCTGTAATTTCTAGAAGCAGCGGATGTCAGTTTTCAGAAATGTCTCAATGTTAAATTATTAACTGTCCTCTTATTAAACATTTTTAACACTTCATATCTTCACACATTGGTACAAGAGACTACAAGACAGCAGGAAAAGAAAAAAATCTAGACTCAGCTTTCAAAAACAAGAGTTTTCACAAGATGAACAAGAGCTTTGCTTACCAGCCTGATAATCATAAAGAGCTATGGCTGTAATTCCAAGTTCATTTTCATATTCATCGTAAGTATTTTCTTCTGAGGGAGAGAGAGAGAAGAAAAATTAAAAGCATAAAGCATACTATCTATAGTTCTGAGTTTTTTTCTATGGTATTCCTCCCTTCACTCTAATTCTAACACTGCACAGAAAGAAGGGAACAAACCATGCAGGATTTAAACACTGCTGATGGACCTTCTGAAATGGATTATTTTTTCCTAAACCACATATAATTAAATCCTGACAGGAAGTGTTCTCACCTAGGCATTTAATACAGTATAAAAATAAAAATTATTAGCTTCATAGCACTTAAGAATGTGACAGACCAACAACTGAGCACAAGATCAGCATGTAAGAGTATTTAATACAAATTGTAACGTGCGCAAGTTTGGGGGTGTGTGTTAAGTGATGTGTTCAGAATTTCCAGAGCAAATATAGTTTTAGGACCCAGAAGAGGTGAGAAAAACAGGAATTCAAAAGAACTGTATTCTTTCAGTGCCATTAGCTTATTAGTTTTATCTGTATCTCCTAACTGATCTTTGTTGGTGGGGAATCTTCAAAGCCTCAACAATGACTTCAGAAAATGAGGGCTGTGTGATACTGGCACAATTATTCATCGGGTCACTCGAAGGAACTAAGTCTTCATCACCAAAGGTTTCACATCAGAAATGAACACTTTACCTGCTTGGTAATGGTCTCCTGCCCCTGCCACTTCATAGACTGTCTCTGCTTCATATTCTGCTTCTCTCTGACTCACTGCTTCTTGGTAATCTGACTCTGTAGCTTTGTAGCCAGATTCTGGCTCTTGTGCTGCTGAGTATGTTGTGCTAGAGTTCTTGTAGGCAGACTCTGCATCATAGGAAACTGCATCCTGCAAAAACAGTTGGTGAGGTTGATGATCAGGATTTTGTTAAGAGGTTCCTATACTTTGAATCAAAAACTAGGAGGGATGGTAACAAACCTGGTAGACTGGGCTTGAGGGTGTCTTCGGTTCAGCTGGCTGTGTGGTAGGAGATGGTGGTGGAGTTTGTTTTTTGGCTTTAGCTTGCTCCTTAAACGAAGAAAAAGAAAAGCTTCAGTGTAGCTCAGTCACTGTTTGATAAAAGAACAAGAAGCAATCCTCAAATAGCAGATAAATGGCATATTCCGAAATAAACTGGAGCAGGGAGCAGAACAGACCTGGACTGACTGCATCATTAAACCTGCATGGGGTTTAAAATGGCTATAAAAAAAAGTTTCAGCAAAACTGCAAAGCAGAGGAGGAAAAAAAAACGTAGAATCAAAAACTGCACAGAATGTATGGATACATGAATTTAAAAACAGAGCACACAATGTTCTTTGGCACATTTCCACAGGAGCTGCAGGGTTTCTGTGCTCAATACATTCATACTGTTCATTAGCTGATTGGGTCTCATGTACCATTTTAGCGTAAGCCTAGAGAACTTGAAGCCCCCATGTTCTAATTATACTACTGATTTATTGTCCTTGATGAGAAATGATCCTGTAAACTCTTGCAGGTATGCCAAAAGCCTGCCAAAGGGAAAGATTGAATAGCTCATGCAAAATTAAATTCTATATATTGGCAACGAGGGGTTTCAAATGTTCAGAAGAGCTCCATGTATTAGAAATGCGGTGGAGAATGTGACTGCTGAGAATAAGGAAAAGGTTGAGGTTCTCACTGTCATCTTTAATATTCAGACTAGTTATCCTCAAGGTACTCAGCCTCCTGCCCTGGAAGTCTAGAGTGAGGTGCAGAATAAACCTCCCTTATTCAGGTGGAAACAGATGCTAGATGGTGAGAGACCTACTACAGCACCTGGACTGTTACTAGTCCTTGGGGCCGGATGGGATCCACTTGAGGATGCTGAGAGAGCTGGTAGACAGGATTGCAAGCTGTGTTCCACCATCTATCAGCAGTCCTTGTCAATCAGAGAGGTCCCAGATGACTGGAGCCTTGCCAGCGTGACACCATGTCTATGAAGGGTTATAAGGAGGATCTGAGAAACTGCTTGTCAGCAGACCTCGATGCCAAGGAACGTTCTGAGTCAGACCACCTCGAGTGCAATCGCACAGCACACGTGGGACAACCAGAGGATCAGGCCCAGCCAGCATGGGTTCATGAAAGGCAGGTTCTGCTTGACTAACCTTATCTTCTTATGACCAGGTGATTCACCTGGTGGACAAGGGCTGTTGATATAGCCTACCTAGATTTCAGCAAAGCCTTTGACACAGTCTGATGGGGAGTGGCTGAGGGAACTGGGATTGTTCAGTCTGGAGAAGAGGAGGCTCAGGGGAGACTTTATCACTCTCTACAATGACCTGATGAGGTGGTGGTTGGCCTCTTCTCCCAGGTAATTAGCAACAGGACAAAAGGGAGCGGCCTCAAGTTGTGCATGGGGACATTCAAGTTGGATATTAGGAAGAATTTGTTCTCAGAAAGAATGGTGGGGCACTTGAACAAGCTGTTCAGGGAAGTAGTGAAGTCACTGTCCCTGGTGGTGCTTAGGGAAAGAGCAAATGTAGCACTTAGGGACACGGTTTAGTGGGCAATCCTGGTGGTAGGTGGATGGTTAGACTGGATGATCATGAGGCTCTTTTCCAATCATAATGATTCTATGATTCCAAATAAAAACAGTATCGCTGTACTCTACAATACAAAGAGCAGGAATCTGAATCAAGCATTCTGGCACTCCAGAATTTCATACCGTGCCACCTGTGAATCAGAGGGCTGAATAACAATTGTCACTGGGAAGCCATTCATTAGGAAGCCTGAATACCATATCTCAAGAAATGCAACAAAATAATAAAACAGTTGAGGTTGGAGGGGACGTCTGGAGATCAGCTGTCCAACCTCTCTGCTCAAACAAGGTCCCCCAGAGCACATTACTCAGGATTGTGTTTGCTTGCAAGACTTAAAGAAAATAATGCTTATACTTCAAGACTGTCAGCTACTTATTTCATTTTGCTTCTCTTTGTCACAAAGGAAAAGAAGTCTGAGTGTTTAGGGACAAACTTTCTTCTTCTTCTTCATTTTATTTTATTTTTTTTTGTAGAAAAGGACAACGAATACAAACTATGGGAGACTGCGCTCCAGTTTAGGTCCATCAAGTCACAACTTCCCAAAGGATTCTCAGGAGAAATCATAGACCAGAGATGAAATGAGAGGACTTCACTGCAAAAAAATCTTCCTTTTCTTTGTTTGTCACAGCTCAGAAAAAAAATACATCAAACAAAGAAAGGAAAATGTGTCCTGAGAACAGAGCCAGCTTTGTAGTTCAATTCAAAGCTTATGCTGAGCTTTCTGGAAAGAATCTGTCCTAATGCCCTTCTCTTTAGCTTCTGTGCTACAGATGAAGAAGTACAAGCAAAGTGTTTTTTAGAGCACAAATCTAAGTTTGGGGAAAAACTAACAAGTATCAATTATCAGTATCATTAACAATATTGAAAATTGAATAATGAATAATTATTGAATCATTTCTCCTATAAAATGGGTCTCTGCAATCCAAATTACTGTCTAAGACTGCCACAGCATAATTTCTATAATGCATTTAAATTGCATGGTCCCCTCAGGCTAACTTAGAGCAGTTTCTTCCACAAGGAAATGCCATATGTGAAACAGTATCTAGCATGGTTCTCTAAGGTAGCAGAGGCTAAATCATGAGGCATTTGACTCATTACAGTAGTTGAAGAACAGCTCCCTGAACACCACTTGTCTATGTGACATATGTGAAAAGCAAAGAAGAAAAAGGATTTCCAGTAAACCGGATTCTTGAAGGAATGCAGTCCATCTGTACATTCCCATTGTGGGAGGGTGTGTGCCCACATACTTTCTTAA
This sequence comes from Centrocercus urophasianus, assembly GCF_019232065.1. Classification (NCBI taxonomy): domain Eukaryota; kingdom Metazoa; phylum Chordata; class Aves; order Galliformes; family Phasianidae; genus Centrocercus; species Centrocercus urophasianus. The sequence goes on along the minus strand of NW_024884586.1, from coordinate 11,155,210 downwards.
AGTGAGAGAACTTTCTGTATGAATAAGGAAGTTCTCCTAAAGAAATAGCTTGCTTAAGTCAAAGGACCTCTGTCCCTTCACAGCACCTGTCAATGGTGCGCTTACATCCCTCCCCTTTCCATGCTCAATGAGGGGTAGCACAGCCAAGGCCATTTCAGCTTCCCCTTAACCTCATCCTCTTTCCTCAGACCCTATAGAATCACACAATTAACCAGGGAGATTCTCAGTCTGGAAGAGTATCAATCATCTGGTTATGGTAAAATTCAAATACCACCAGCTTTGGAAAAAACTTCAAATGTGTCCAGGCAACACAATATCTCCTGCACAAGAGAGATCAAGAATTATGGCTGGAATCTGACCCATACTTACAGTAAAAAAATAACACTGAAGACAGAAAGCCATTTGGAGAAAGGGAAAGAAAAAAAACCAAAACAACAATAGGCCACTGACTCATGAGAACCGGTGTTACTGCACCAACTCTTCTGCAAAACTGTTTATTGAAGGAAACCTCAATGAAAAAGCTGAAAAGGGAGACAAAGCCAACAAGAGAGCTAATGGAAAGGTTGAACTTCTCACACACTTTGCAGACTATGAAAAGATACAGCGAAAAGGGAGATAGCCCAGTGAGAATAGCAAGCAGAAAGCTTGGCCTTCTGACATATGAACAATCAGTCATCTCTTCCACACTGGCTGGAAAAAATGGCTCCAACTAGGTTGGAACAGGAGGACTCTAATGGTGTGTCTTTTCGTATTGATAGATTGAAGAGGATTATTTCAAGATCGAGATGAGCAAAACAGAAATTGTTACACAGATCAGGCTGAGAGAATTGAAGAAGTTCTGAAAGACAAAGACCCAATACCAAAACATACAGGTGGCATCCAGATGTGAAAGCCAACAGGATGTAGTCCTACCTTACTCTAACCAAAACACTTGCAACAGAAGTGTCTCCAGAAATGCTCCATTTGGGCAGTTTCAGCACTGTCCTTGAGAGTAAGCTTCAACACAACAGCTTATCTCAAAAAGAAACATCAATACTTTATATGGCAGCTGCACAACGTTTCAAAAATACACACAGTCACTAGAACAGGCTTCTTGCTTCTTGATGAGCACTGCAAGATCTATCAGAGTTCAAGAACCGGCACATGAACTTCAAAGTCTCCCCTCAGCTACCAATTAGTTCAATTTCCACCTCGAAGGAACAGAGGATCTCCCCTAAACCATGTTATGTCATCACCTTATAAGGAAATAAGTAAAGTTCTGATCTCCAGAGCACTAGTATGTAGCTGCTCTCCTCCTCATGGAAGTGCAGCCATGGTGCAATGGAATTACACAGCATTTTCTAAAGCTAAATGAATATATCGATTTCCCTACTTATCAAGCCAGAGGGAACTGGAAGGGCATTCTACTACAGATGTGGGTGCCACCATACATGAAGGACCTCCTTGCACCTTAAGGAACAAGAAACCTGCTTGTAGCAAAGGTGCAGAGCAAAATTCTGCATAAAGCACAAAAAAGGATCAGTATGAAGTAACACAGAATTCTCATGTGCCCTAAGGGAGCGTTACATTCTTGAGGCTATTGCATAAGAGGTGAAGCATTGCATTAAGAATAAAGTCTCCTGGAACTCTGGTAAGAGAGCTTCTTCCATTTCAGAGTAGGCAATTGCTCTGAGATAATGAGTGAAGTTTTTGACTTGATACCCAAATGTTCAAGGATGGACTGCACTACTTACCAGGACTTAAATGTAAAACCCCTAGAAACAATGAAATGAAAGTAAGGAAATAACAGCCCTCAGTTATGAGTGTTGTCTAACAACTATCTTTGGTATCTTGGAGATGAACCTACAAAGCTTCAAACAGGCTAACTGAAAAGACCTAAAGGTACCCAGTCACCTCTGTCTGAAAATAAAGCAAAAGTAGTGATGCAGTTATTGCCAGGTGATAATATATACCTTAGAGAGAGAAATGAAGAAGTAGGATAAGTACTAAGAAAGTTCATTTTCCTACGTGCTGATATTTCTTGACAGTTTGCAGCTCTAACGAGAGCAAAGGCTCTCCAAAGTGATTACATGGATACCGAACAGCCTTATTAATAGTGAAACTCTTGCACCATCCATCATCCTGCTTCATGGTTCTTCCTTATCAGAAGAACTGTAAAATATCTACTACATTAAATGCTGCAAGGAAAACAATGTCGCTGCAAGTCGCAAACCGTAATGCTGCCCAGATCCAATGTACTAGTGGAAGAAGGTAAGAGAAAAGAAAAGCAAGATCTCTTGAAGAAGAAAGAAGCTGCTCTTTCAAGAACAACTTACACCCCTTAAGGCTGCCCCCAGGCTGTTTCCAAGAAAAGCTGACACAGAGTTGACAGACTAAAGCCCTCTGACTGCAATTGTTGTGCTGATGGCATGGACAAAGACTCAGGAGGATGAGGAGTGAAAAATCACATTGCTGGGGGAAAAAAAACAGATGCTAGATCTAGACACTAGTGATGCATAAGCTTAAATACACTGGAGCATGCCGGGAACATTTGACAGTAGTTCAGAAGCACTGACAGCCTGGCAATGGCTAGAGGAGCTGTGGGGCTACCAGCGCAACAGCTACACCGGAGTCACGGTGGTGATGTACTGATATCACTTCATGCAATCATCTCAGTAGAGGCATTCAACTTTTCTCATCTGAAGAGCTCCTGTAACAACTGCTCTGACTGACACATCTCATCTTCTCTGCTCTGAGGGGAACTGAGAGACTGTTCTTAGGGAAAACGTTCAACCTCTCTTTTGCATGGCTGAGTGCTGGGGACTGGTGCCAATGCTGAGAATGACACAGAGCAGTCCGAGCTGCCTACTGCTCACAGAAGTGCCCCAGAGCAGGCTTGATGATCTTATCAAAAGAAAGGACTGACTTCTCAACTTCAGATCTTTCTTTCATCTTCTCTCAGCTTTAAGAAATTGGCAGATGTTGTGTTGATGGTGTCACGTGTTTTTCCCAAGGACAGTAAAGAAGCCAAAACAGTGCTGTGGGAAGGTATTTGAATTTCACAGCACACAGAGATGAAGGGCAGCATTAAAGAAATCACTGATACACAAGGACCAGTTCCCACTCATTTCCTGATAAACATATGCAGTGAATATGCTTGTACTGTGCTTCCTGAAGACATGAAGCAAAAAGGGGTCATAAGCTGAAAGAAAAAAAGAAGAAAAAAAAAACAGCAATTGCTTTGATTGGAGAAACCTGACCCAACCTATAAAGCTAGAAGTTGCCCAATTTCAAACAGAAGTCAAAAGGTAGTTAACAGCTTTTCAAAGTCAAGCAATACACAAAACACACAAGTCATGCTGCTTCAGCACAGGAAAACTACAAAGCTCTTTCAGAAGCAGTACTGGTCTGCACATCTGTGAACAGCAGAGCTGAGAACCCAATTGTCAAATCAGGCAAGGTTAACTAGATGTTTTATTTGATACTACTAATTTTCCGCTTTTCTGCAGCTGTGTAACTGCTTTGCTGGCATAGGGGATAAAGTAGCTCAGTAGTGCTGATAAATATATAAACTATGCTGCTTTTTTTTTAGTTTAATTGATGTGAAGTACACACAGGTTTCACTGCAGTTGCATTGTTCTTAGTATAGGAATATCTGAGCTACGTTGTGCATACAGTTTTTCATATATACAAAACAAATCATTTACACCACAGTTAAAGCGGTGATCAATCAGACCATGCTGGTGCACTGGGATAAACACCACACAGTGGCATCCTGCAACAGCCTTCCTACTCAGGGAAATAGTTACCACGTGTGCAAAAAGCACTCAGTGAGCATTGTCACACTTGTTATTAAACAGAGGACTGAACAGTTTTGAGAAAACAGCTGACAGTCCTGGATTTCATGTGTCACACTGAGGATGTTGAGACAATTTCATACGCAAGAGAATTTATTACTGAAGACTGTAGTGGATGGCATCCATTGACTCTTAACAAAAGTTACTTTTCAGGAAAAATCTAAAAACAAAAGAGGGGAGGGAGAGAATGAGAACTGGGAGGGGGGGGGGGAACTCTCCAATAATCAGCTGAGAAGAGCAGCAATGAGGATCTCAAAGAACTATTCACTCTGCAGTGTCTCCTGCATAAAAAAGTGGCAACACTGAAGATGATGCGGATGAAGATTTTGCTGTGCACCTCCCTGAGTTGAACATACTTTTCATCAAAATCCATTCAACCTCCCTGCCAGTTATTCCTGCTTGTGACACTACTAGCCCTAGCTGGAGCATGCTAGCTGAGCATCAGTGTTGCCTACAAGCTGCCTGTTACATCTCAGAGCAGGGGAATGGCTAGGTAGCTTTCACCCAGTGTTTAAAGGACCACTATTTTTTCGTGCACTGTGCTTAGTCTTCTATTTCTATAAAGCAAGAAGTGAAGGAGAAAGGAGGGACTATTCTAATGTTACTAACAACTGCTTTCTAGTCCATGGTATGACAGAAAGTACGTATACTTTTAAGTATGAGGTCATGAAATCAGAATAAGAGCATGTATCCACGGGGGAAACTGCCAGAGAGGCTCCGGACAAACACTGCTAACGCAGCTTGCATGAAAGGTTAGAGCTGCAAACAGCCATCCCTCAGCATTACTGACACTAAGGCACTTCAGGCATCACAAAACACAGCAAATGAACCAGACACAAAAGACTAGTCCTTCCACTTAGCAGCAGAATTTCACCAAACATGCAAATTCTACAAAGCAGATAAGATGTACCTTTTGACTAAACATCCCCTGGAATTATTTTGCTTATGATTTACATGCAAATCAGTAACTCTTCAAGCACGTTGATGCCAAAAGTCATTTTCTGAATTTCCAAACCAAGATTTATTTAACCCCTGGAACACTATCTCCCCTCACCTCACAAGTGTGGAACACCAATGGGTGATAATCACCTTCATCTTCAACAATACTGATTCCAAAGAAACAGCATCACTGTCATCATGCTATCAACATTTAACTGACCATGTGTCTCGCCCTTACAAACTCCTTCATGCCCAATGGAATCTGGTGTTATTGAAAGGCAGAAGTATGGCAAGGCTAGGCTATAGGGATTAGCATCCAAGACGAGCATACTTCTTTTGGAACAGGCTAGATACAAAAATGATACACTATCAGGTATTACTCCATCACCATATTTGATGTCTGATATGCATACAGTGCATGTTAATAGATGGCTGGTTTTGCAAACAGATAAAGTACAGGAAGAAACACACACAGACCTTTAAAGCCTAGCAGTTACAGGGGAAAACATATTTACTTAGAAGATTCTTTTCTCCCAACTTTACACTGAAGCATACTAGACATGCTACTTGAACAGGATTTGAGTCCTACTGACCTCCAGTTTCCTTCGAGCCTCTTCCTGTTCTTGTTTCTCCCTTGCCATTCTTTGTGCTCTCTCAGCTTCTGCCTTCCTTCGGTCTTCCTGTTCTTTCTCCTTGGCGAGGTTTTCAAAGTTAGCTCTAATGCTACTCGTTTTATTAGCAACTGTAACATTAAAAATAAAATATGCTTTTGCTTAAAGTTCTCTACAACAGCAGCATAGAATGAATTTATGGTAAAATTTCTGCAAGGATTAACCTTGTTTCTGCAGTTTCTTCTCTTTGAGCTCATAGCTGTAAGATTTACGAAAGTAATTCTATCTCTCTCCTCCTCTCTTTCCTTCCAACCCCAAACCTCTTGTGCAACACATGTATTTAAAAATCTCTGCAACACTTTTCCTTCCTTTCCTTTATGGTACAGTCTCCACTACCCTGCTTCCCTGCTCGGACTTCTCTCCACTCTTATGCTCAGTATTTTCTCTTCTTCAACTATATCGACCCTCAAAGATTAAACATTAACTTCTGACAGAAGAAGATAGACACCAGCTGAAGCTGCCAGAGATCCACAGATACAGCAGTTCCCTCCTTATTCATCACAATTTCATCAACAGTAACAGCCCGGACTTCTGAAGATTATCACCTTCAGAGAAAGGATATGGGTACTATGTCTTACCAGCTTCTACTGGCTTAGTTTTCTGATATGTTGGGGTTGGTTTCTCAATATCTTCAAAAGTTGCTGCATTCTATCATTAAAGAAGAAAAGAGAAAGTTTAAAAAGGTACAAATTCATGAAGAGATTTCAGACAGCTTCAACCTCTTCTTACTCTTTCATTAAGATTTTGCTTTTCTTTCATTTTCATGCTTCAGCTTTCCATACTCATATATCTACAAATATTTATGTACACATATATACACACACACACTACATACACGTACACACATACATATGTGCATAAACCAGCATCAAGCTCACTTGCTTTTTAAGGAATTAGAAAAGCACAGATGAACTCCAGTGACAGACTGGAAAAAAATCTAGAAACAAAGAGCTGAATGATACAGGTTTAAGCATGCTGTTTTTTATCCCTGTGGGCTATTTAAGTCATAGCTATTTTAAGAGACTTACCTTATCCATCCGATCTTTCTGTACACCATACTTCCCACCAAATCCTTTTGAATAATCTAAAAAGCAGGACAAAAGGGTCAGTGTGAGGAATTTTCCCATCCATCTTTCTGCCAAATGCAAATAGCCATTTCAAATGCAAATAGCCATTTCAGCTGCATGCAAAGACAAAGTGACAGCCGCCAAAGAAAATGCAACTTGTTTTTTGATGCAGAAAGGATACATAACCACAAGAGCCTTCAGGTACACCAGCAGAGGAAAGACTGCGGGCCACATGCATTCTCTGAGTAAACATTAAGCTTGGGACTGATAAGGTATCAAGCAAGGAGTAAGGGATGAACCCTTCTAATGCATCACTTCTGTAACACAGCCTTTCACAGCACCAACTTTTAGCCCTCTGCAGTGATCGTGTAACCTAAGTCACTTCTGCTTTGCTCAAAGAGTGACATCCAGTCTTTGCTGACCACAGAGGTGGCTTTTTTTCTTCCTTCTTAAATTCTACGTACGGCAGGAAAATTTAACAAATCTCATGTTTGGAAGTTTTGGTTATGATATCCAACTGATGAATATTAATGTTATTGGTAATAACTCCTGCTATCCCTACAGAGAGGGGCAGTTCCATGAGACAGCACGACTCTGACAACTCACCACTAAAGAATGGGGTGGCCCTGCTGCTCTTTACCACTGCAAACTACACACTCTTGCCCTCACCTAATGCTGACTCCAGCACTTGTTCCACTCCAGAAGTGGCTAATTCACTAGTGGTATAAAACGAAAGAAATACTAACAAGAGTAGCTTTGCACTATTTCTAGAGAATTGTTCTCAGAGGAATGTCCAACAAGCACCAGAGCCACTGCAGCAGGAGCAGGAAGAGTGTGTGGCTGAGAAAACACCACTTTCTGGTGGCAATGAGCTGTCGAACTGTCTGCAAGAACAAGCACCAAACTCTGCAGATGGACAGGCTTTCCTATACACCCCTAAAATAAAATTGCAACTACTACTCTTCCTGTCAGCCCCAAAATTGCTGGGGACTCCTAACCAGCTATTTTAGTGTAGTACTTGGGGTCTGCTAACAGCACATTGGACACTTAAAAGTTTGAATCTGTGTCACTATAGCACAGGAAAATACTGATTATCAGAATGAACAACCTAATTCTCTTCAGCTTTGTATGTATTTTCAGCCAGAATAAATATACTACACTTACATTTTCCTGATCCAGACTTCTCACTTTAAGATAACGGAAAACCAGGAATTCATGGTTTGTACCCCAACTATTTCACAATGAATAAAGAGAGCATTATAACAGTATTTGCTCACCCAAGAACCACAAATATCCCCTACTTCTTGTTTTAAAGAATACAATTACACAATTTTGCTAAAATCCATTGCTTGTTAAGGGTTACATGCACGGTCCTTATCTGAATATTTTTCCACCAATTTTTCCAGGCAAAGTTTCACACTTAGGCTTTAGAACTGGTAAGCATATCATTAACACCATACTAATTATTACGTTGTTACTGTCACACTGTATGTATAGTCATTAACTAAATGCATAATATTTTAGAGCTGTTAACTAAGCATTGGGTATCCTTTCCTGAACACAGGTCTGTTTCGTGTAACATTTTAAGAATAAAACGGAAGAACATTGCTAGATCATGTAGGAACAGAAGCGCAAGAAAGTGCCTGCACATTACTAGCATCGATCTACAAAGAGAACTATTTAAGACTGTGTGAGAAGTGGCTGCACTATTGAGAAAGTAACAAGTGAAAACGGTGCCTTGTTGAGATTCATGCTTGGCTAGTTTCTCCTTGTAATCAAACCCCACAGCAGATGGGTCCTGCCTTTCTGTCTGTACACCAAATTTCCCTCCGAAACCACTCTTATAGTCTGAAAAAGCCACATGTAATACATTAAAATGAAAGGAGGAAAATAACAAAGTTTAGTCAGAGACACTCAAAGATCACTTTTTGCAATATTTCTCAATTACCAATAATTTCGAATGGTTAAAAAATGGTTAAAAAATTCTCCATGCGCTTTTGTACAAGTAAATTCAGAAGTTTCCACTTGAGACTAGAAAGAGATCAATGCAATTTACCACACACTGGAACAACATTCTGCAGTCACAGAAAAACAGCAATTCTAAACATTTTTCATACATACTGCATAATGCACTTGCATTTGATCAACATTCTGAACACAGACACACACGGTATATTTACCAAAACAAAACAAGATACAAGAGGATTAGCAGTTAAGGATGAAATGAGCTTCCTTCATCACCACGGTTAACACCTGAACGCTACGCATCTGACTGTTTAAAGATGCGTTCAAATAGCATCCACAGACACTAGCCATCAGATATCCCTGATATCACAGCACTGTTTAAAGGAAGAAGCAATGTTCCTGCTGTTGCAGCAGCTGGAGGAAATTCTCACCCAAGAGCTATCATTTTCTACTGCTGCCTTAAAACAGCCATTTTAATGAATGATACAAAACGAGGGCACAAAGCCAGGGATTCGGGTAATAATCCTCTAGCAACAAATCTAGAGCACCCAACAGAATAGTATTTTGAGGATCACTTTTAATTTAAGAAATTTTAGCTTAATTAATCTAATTTCTTTAAGTTAAAGACCAGTGACAGGCAGGGAAGCAATGTTTGCTCTGGAACTTTTCATCTGGGTACCAACCTTTCATGGGAATAGGTATCTCACAGACAGTGAGATAAGACAGTACTAAATATTAGATTTCCATTGCATGGAAATTGGGGTATAGAGAACCCAAACCAAAAAGGCAGATTATTTGTGAAGGCCCTCATGGAAAGTACAAGGAAATAGTTAATTTGTGGCTTGTACAAATCGACTAATGAAGTAAACAAAAAAATCCAGGCTACCTGCAGACTTGTTAGGCTTCTCCAGTGAGAACTTAGCTAAGTCCAAATTTTCAGGGACTCAGAAGCAGATGTGTTTAACCTGCTTTGCAGACACCAGTACAACCAATACACAGCAACAGTTCAAACACAGAAAAAGGAGATTTGTGTTAGCACTGTAAGACTGCAGCTGAAGATACCAGGGGAGGAGGATTCACACAGGGAAGAGAAAAGTGGATATCAGGGAAGATGAAAAGAGCGGCTAAGAATCTTGAACTGATATACCTTTCTGGGATTCATGCAGCTGCACTTTCTCCTGGTGATCCCAGCCAAGTGCACATTTGTCTTGTCTGTCTGTCTGCACACCAAACTTGCCTCCAAACCCCTTCACATAATCTGTATGCATGAAGTTTCAGAAAACATTAATACAGCTCATGATTGTAAGCAGTACTTAGAAAAAAATGGCAGATAGATATGTCACTGGGTAAGTTGCCCTACTGATGATGATTTGATTTAATGATGATAATGTTTTCATTATTTTCCCCTGATAAAGCGAATGACACCCATTTGGTAACTCTAGGACTACAGTGCAAGGAGGCACCAAAAATCCAGTGTAGATTACAGCATATAGAGTCAATAATATTCAGAAGCTTAGAGAATTTGATGGACTTTCTATCTAAAACCACAAAATACACACATAGATAAAGCAGATATATATATAAAGAAGGATTTGACACTGCCTCTGAATACCATAGATCTGTACAGTTACACACTTATTTCAATAATATCCATGTGGATATAAGATCCTTTGGAAAAGAGATTGTGAAACTCAGGGACAGTTTCCAATGCCTTCTTCTACATCTAAAGGAAATAGAAATCTACATACACAAAAGGCAAACACACATTTACCATCAACAACAAAAATTATGTCTTCCTAATTTGGAAAGGTTGATTGTTTTGAACCAGTATTTTTAAATAAGATAATAAAAACCTTTCTGGGATTCATGTTTTTCCGTTTTGCCTTGATATTCAAAGCCAACAGCACTTTTGTCCACTTTGTCCTTGTCAACACCATATTTACCACCAAAGCCCTTGGAATAATCTAGAGATAAGAGTGAAGAGTTTTGTTTGTAAGTGCTCAACAACAAAATGTTACCTTGAAAAATTGTGACAATCAGATGAGCTAACATTAAATTACATATTAAAAGAAGTACTGACAGCCCCTGTTAAATTTTGATTCAGGACACTGAAGTCATAAATTTTTCAGAACATGTCCTCTCAGATGGAAAATAAAATGTCACCATTTCAACTACAAGGTGATAGCAGCAGTACTGTTATTGGACTCCTTGACAAAATTCTGAAGACACTTATAGGGAAGTGAACTTCAAGAACCATGTCAACAACAGCCTGTCTACTTTAAAACAAACACCGCCTTCTTCTTCTCAGTATTTCCAGAGTGCAAATATTTCTTTGAGATAAACAAAAAATGGATGGCAAAAATGTCAATTTTTCAATAAAACACTTGATTTTTGGATCAGGTATGCCTAGAAATGTGATTAGCAACCCAGTATCAATTCCAAACACTGCTGACTTTGATAAATGTTTCATTACACCAATAGCTGATACTTTTAGAAACACCCTGCTGTGATTAAACTGCTCACTCTCCCAGTACATTAACTCATAGCTTTTCAAGTTGCAAAAAACTGTTGACAAACCTATGTGCCCTGCCTTTAATGTAACGTCAGAAGGCTCATCACTTAAGACAAGTTGGAAACTAAGTTTTAGGCTTCTTTATTAGAGGCTGAAGTTTTCAGCAATATAAATTGTATAAAGTGGGCTATGAGTAGAACAGATGGAGGAAAACAAATTTACAACACTGCCTGTCATTACTGCCTACCATATCAGAATATGAATCCATGCTCACCTTTTTGTGACTCATGCTTCTCAGTTTTACCCTGGTAATCAAACCCCACTGCACTCTTGTCCACCCTGTCAGCTTGCACTCCATATTTTCCACCAAAACCACTTGAGTAGTCTGCATTGAGAGGAAAGAACAAGAAAAATGAAACAAAGAAACTTCTACTGCAAGCATATTCTAGAAATTAATGGGAAGAAAAAAAAAAGCCTGTTATCCTAGTAGTGAAATATTATTCTTTGGTATAGGAAATTAAATTTAAAATTAAGCACAGAAAATAAGGAATGTAGCAGTCCTGTAGTTTACAAGACTTCCTCTTAAACCAGGATTCAATAAAATGAAGAACAATTCCTACTTTAAAATGTTCCAGAACCTTACTTTGACAAGAAAAGTAAGACTTGCAATGACACACTATTTTCTTTAATTAAAACCTCACAAACTCATGAAATTGCCTTAAAACTAATTCTTTCATCTTCTCTTACCCTCAAATCTCTCAATATTTGATTAATTGACAATGATATATTGAGGCCTCACTAAACGAGGTCCTTCACCAACAACAAAAGAATGAACACCTATTCAAATAATTTTAAAAACATGTATTACAGAGGCAATCACATCACCACTTTACCTTTTTGGGAGGCATGTTTCTCAGTTTTCCCCTGGTATTCAAACCCAACAGCTGACTGGAAGAGAAATAAAAATGCACAACAAAATGTTAGACATTTGTAGAAAACCTACTTGCACTTCAGTGGACAAACAGCATGGAAAGCTCCTGTGTCTTTCCATACTATTCTGACCTTTTGAATTGGGTACACACACTTTAAATATACAGGCCATATTCATTTACACAACAATCCATACCACTTCTGTTTTTGTCATTCATTGCCAAAATAAAATTTTCCTAGCCAAATACTGTTGCCTTGCCAGGTTCAGCAATTTAGTACAGCAGAAGTTCCATGTAATAGAAATGCAGCATTTCCACACAAGGGCTGTTATGCTCTCTTGGCAGGACATACCAGGGATCTTGCACAGTAGTTCACATTGCAATGCAAGACAAAGCTTCCCCAAGGCCTTCCATCTCTACAAGTCACACTGATTTTACCCTCACCAAAAGAGCACATAAAAGTTAAAAGTCATGCAACATCTCTTTTTAACTTTACTCCCATGCTATTTCCCATACTTTTGTTTTGCTTTAGACAGAAATTTATCTTCCTAACAGTCCCTGATAGCTTCCTGCTAAACTTCAAACACAACAGGGAGAACAGACATGGCAGTTTTTCAGCTGTGTAGATGAACTGATAAACTCAGCAACTGTGAGTAGCTGTAGTACCAGGAGAAACTGCTTACCTGGTCAACTCTGTCAGTTTGTACTCCAAACTTGCCTCCAAATCCTTTCACAGAATCCACTTGTGAGCAGTGCTTAGAAAGCTTTGACTGGTACTCGTGTCCAACAGCTGACTAAAAGAAAGTGAAAAGTTCAGAAACACGCAGCAGTTCTGTACAGTTCTGTTTGCAGGAGAAAATGTGGCACCAGGTGATCCGAGGTGACAAACATGCACCTCTTCCTGCTGAAATCACCATCCTTGTAAATCATCTGGTCACTGAGGAGCCTTTAGGAGACTTTCACCATGCTACCTAAACAGCACAATCAAGGGAAGTTCCAAGAGTTTGACACCAATGACTGTATTTTATGGACGCTGTTTTACACTCCGCATTTTTACCTCAAACCACAGGCACGAAAAAAAAAGAAAGATACAGGCAAAATCTTGATGGTGTCATCCAAAATTTAAATTAGGGATTAGTTGCAGACAAAATACCAACGTTTCAGCCCCACAGCCTCCATCTTTGACTAGAAAGCAAGCTGAACACAGCAACTGCGGGAGCAGTCATGTTATGCTGCCACTGGTTTCAGGTAGGGCAGGAGGATATGTAATTGCACACCTGAAAGTGCATCCTCCCCTGCTCACAGATAACACTTTCTAGTGTTACCTTAACCTAGAGCTTGGGTGCTCTCCTAGCTCCTGGAATCAGTGCTAAAGCCATGCACCTTGGGGGTGCTACATCCCACAGCAAGGTGCTCTCTTCCATGTCCAGTGCCAAAGCTGAGCATCAGCCAGAGCAACCTGCAATTTCCCACTTAAATCTGACACCTGAGGCTGCTACTCACATGTGAACAACCACCATGTCTAACGGGGGGAGGGAGAGAGAAACAGGATTTTACACTGTTTGACAAATTGAGGTAGGTAAGGTTAACAATGTTTTCTTTACATGACACCAGAAAAGAGAGTTCCTTACAGCACTTCATTAAATATACAGTATCATAACATATACCTTTATAAAAAAAAAAAAAATAGAAAAAAAATTTTATTCAAAATTTGTATTTCAGAGTAAATTGCACTCTTAATTCCCCAGTACTCTGCTATCTTTTAAATCAGTGATGGAAGCCTGGCATATGGAGTTATATAGCTTTGCATTTTAGGACTGTGTCATGGTTTTGTACACCAACAGAAAGCCTTCCCTCGATGGGAACATCTCAGTGATGAAGTTTTATAACTACAGATGCAAGTAAGAAAGCATTCATTAAAATCTAAATTACAAATGCCTCCCACCAATACCATTTATATGGACACAACCATCAGGTTTTTCCTGATGGTTAATTCTGGCATATGGGAAACAGTGTTGCTTTAGTTTCTTTTTTTGTTTGTTTGTTTCTTTTTTTTTTTTTTTCTTTTTCTCCCATCAACACGGGAGAAGGATAAACTGCTGACACAAGATTGCTATGCAGTTGCAGAATAGGCCTCAGGATTGAATCTAGGATCAGTTCCTTTCCCACATTCACTGGTTAGGTTACCTATTTCAAAGGCAAAGGCCCACTGAGAATTATACAGCAATTTACTCAGAAATATGGCAAGAATTTAAGGCTGCCTAATTACTAGAAACACAAAAAACAAGTAGGAAAATAAAATCATTCACATTCAGGAAATAGTTTGGTTCTTATTTTAACCAAGTGTGCGAAAGAAACTAGCCAGGATTCTGTGACTGTCTAAGTATCACACAGCTAATAGAATTACCTTAAAAATTACCATAACTTTTGTTAATAGAGTGCAGCTTAGCCATCATATCCTTATGTAAAACACTGCCATCTGACTGAAGTACAATGATTCTTTAAATACCTGTATTACTTGTCAGTGTTCACACATTATCACTGTTTCAGAGAGCTACCCTCTAATTTAAAAGAAGCAGCACACTCTTTTCTTCACTCTCTGGCAACCTCAACATGCATAGAGGAGCAGGCACACCACTGAAATTAAAATAATGCTAGATTTATTCACGCATGAAGTACTTTCTTAGTTTAGAAATACACATTTAGAAACTTGAATCTTGACTCCAAAAAATCCACCCAAGACATAAGAACGCAGACTTGCTCTAATGGCAGGATTGGCATCGCTCACACGTGTGGATCTACCTACATCCTAGAACTCCCCCCTCATCATTCACAGATTCCTAATTTGCTACTGAAATAGGTGTTCCTGGTACTTCAAATGCTTCAGTTCACCTTTTTCTTGACTAAAGTAGAAAAGACCAGATGTTCTGCCAGACTTGGGTGGTAGTGGTCACATGCGGCCTTGTCACAGCTCCACAAAGGTGATGTCCTCAAAATGAGCCACTGCTGTTTATAGCTTATACCACCATCTGAGCTTCTATATCAATGATTCTGGCAAAGCAGGAACAACAGCCTTTGCCTTCAACTCATGTACGTGGCTGTGCTGACCACTGGCAAGGCGAAGCAAGGCTTACATCATCATCCCAGGAGACCACGCAGACTTACTTTATCCATGCGATCTTGTTCAACGCCAAATTTCCCTCCATAGCCATGGGAAGCTTTTGGTCCCGTTTCAAGCTCCTTCTCTTTGATGGTCTGGTGTTCTTGGAATACATTCTCTCTCAGTTGATGAATACTTTAAAGACAGACAATTAAGCAGCAAGATTTACGAAGAAAGGTTCAGAAGATAATTTCAAAAAGATGCAAAATAATAAGTAGGTAGTTTGGAAGCCAGGCAATTTACATTTTTGGAGCCCTACCCATTTTTCAATTCACAGAGCACCTCATATTCTGAGAATCAGAATTTATTTCAGTGTAGAACACTGAAAAGAAGTGTTGGTTTTAAGACTGTCACATAAGACAGTATTTTGCTATTTGAAAAATCTTTCAATCCATTGCCATGAATTCATAAGTGCCTCAAATACATCTTCTTCTTACATCCTAATTTAAATTCTTCCTAACACTTTTTACTTACATGGCAACTTTTCAGAATAGGGAACATCTCTTACACAGTCCCTATGGTAACAGGACTCTGATTCCAAACAAGCATTTTGGACACAATTGTAATACCAAATAAGGATGCAAGGAGACATTCACCTCTTCTTCCCCAGGTGTTCTCTTGCAATGCAGGAACTGAAACTGTGGTAGCACAGACTATGTACAGGAAGGACAAATCCAGATGGCAATCTGTACCATAAAGCACTTTCCACCTGAGACTGAAGTGTCCCCAGCACAACTCAGCCAGCAGGTGTCAGCGCTGCTCTGCACAGAAGGCAGAGCACAGCTGATCTCAAAAGCAAGGGATCACCACACTAATCACATTCATTCTCAGCTTAAAAACACGGGGCTGGATACCCAAGAAGCAAAAAAGCAAAACAGAATCGAGGACCGTAATCATGTATTTCCTAAATCACAGATATCCTAAAATTGCTCTAAAGTCTTAGGCACTTTTCATAATAACTACGAGATTCAGAAGAGGGACTGCTTGTTTCATATTGCTTTTGTGATGCATTCATTTTTGAGTTTGTCACCTGAGTCCATTTGTTAATTTGCCACAATTTTTTCAAATTGACTGCAGATTTCTAAACAAAGCCTGAGAACCAAGAGACTAAATCTACTCTTATGTGTCAAATGCAGCTGCTCAGATCACCCAATACAAATCCCTGGCAGTATTGGCTCTCTCACCCAAAAATAACAAAGAAACTTCCCAGACACAAAGAAGCAGGCAAAACAACACTGCCAGTTAAAAAGCAAGATTTAAGAGTTCTTACATCATAGCTCTGATCTTAATTTCAGATTCGAAGGTGCTGACGTAGATGAAAAATTAGCAATGTGACAAATAATCAGTCTTCTACAGACAGTCTTGTTTTAATTATGAGGAGAACATGAAATGATTAGGAGTTGCCTGGGATTGTGGCTATTAATAGATTTGAAAAAGAGCTGCTTTACTTGATGTGCTCTTGATGGCCGGATCCTTTCACAGTTTTAGCCCCCCAGCGCTGCTCTTTCTCACTCACGTCATTCTGTGAAGGACACACAAAAAGCGTTAACAACCCAAAGATGTTACCAGTTATTCACAGCAAAACCTGCCAGAAGTCGGCAAGATCCAAGAATCAGAAAACCAACTACTTCTGCTTTCGCTTCTGCAAGCACTGTGCATTTCCCATTGCAGAAAGCACTTTGTATCCCAAAAAGCTGCATCTTCAAATCACACAAGTGATTGATTTAAATCACTTCCCTGCAGACTTCCCTGCAGCATCCAAGCAAAACAAGATAGCTTTGTTCATCCCACACAGAAAATCCTAATTCTCTGCTCTTCCAGGAAGATGCTCCTACCAGTTTGTCTTGCTTAGATATACCCAGCCCCCCCCCGCTGCAGAATTTCAGCACGTTACACCACACAGTTGCAGTGAATAGATGAGATCTGAAAGCCGTACCACAAAGTCGGGATCTGTCTCCCAGTCATCTGCTCCATCATCCTGGCTGATGGCAATGGCGTGGCCTGCGGTAGCCTTCCACATCTGCAACACCACCAGAAGCACCACCGTCACGCTCCCGTTACACAGAAACTCACTAAAAAACTCACTCACACCTTCTGTGTATGCTGACAGAAGCACAACCCAAAATTCCAAGCAAAGGACACAAACATCAGTTATCTCTGCAGTCGTTGGCTCTCAGACTGTTTGGACCACCATATCCTTAGTTTTTGCTACTGGCACTGCAGAAAGATTAGCAGCAATCAAAGATGAAATTTTAAAGAGACCAAGGAAGCCTCTCCTTGCCCAAATTAACACGTCGCTTTTCTTCACTTAGTGGTAGCACCCTTTGTACCCCCGCACTAAAGTCTTCTGTTCAGGCAGCTTTCCTGTTCCATGTCTACTCCTGAGGAGTGCTGCTAATTCCGGACCCTGTGCACATGCTTAGGGCTTAGCAATAGCTGTTTTCCACCAGTGCTCCACGTGCTGCCTCAGATGTGCGATGGGTTTCAAGAAATCCAAACAACTACAAGAATTTGCACACAATCTAGACACTGATCCACTTGCCTGCAACAACAGGGTATGCAAGTTGCTGCATTTCTCAGATAATCCCCCGTGAAATGTGCAAAAGTCAGCGCCCCGGCAAACTTGCGGGAGGAGTAGAGGGCAAATGCTGGTGCGATGATAACAGGAAGCAAAAGGCAAGCAATAACATCCCCAAAAAAACATTCAGAGCATGTTAGGTATCACCCTTTCTGGAAATACTATACCCAGTAGAGTATCAGGTTGGGCACTTTAATTAACACTTCTGAACATGACCAGGGAGCACAGTGTATCACCTGCTTGGTGCCAGTGGCTGTATTTTACAAAGCTTATTCAAGAAAAATTATATTTCTTATATACACATATATTATATATATTTCTGAAGAGCCAACCAAAGACAACAACAAAACGCTCTCTGTTCTGCCAGCTTTTTCATGTTCATGAGTCAGAGGAAGGACTTTTCTTCATACTTGTGCCACTAGAATACAGTCCTTGAACATTCCATCATCCTATTTAGCTCCACTTTTTAAATTAGGAATAGTTTATGAAGGTTACTAACGTGGACTATTTCTTTTGCACAAATGTAACTCAGAAGGTAGAATGGAAATTCCATTTTAAATGTGTAACTAGTAATTTGCAGTGAAGTTTACACTACAGCAATAAAACCCTGCTTGCTCTGCAATCTAACAGAATGAACCAGCAGATCAGCACGTCAGAAATGCCAGGACTTGGAATAAGAATGATCGAGAAGTAATCAAACCAACAACAGCAAAGCACAGACTGCTCCTGGAGGGGCATAAGAAGAGAGCAGAGCACACCCTGACAAAGCAGCAGTATGTTTGCTATCCCTTTTGTTCAGGTCTCTCACCTCCAAATTCCTATGACAACTGAGAAGTACCATTTGATGAACCACTTAATATCTAAAAACCTTGTAAGACCAAGTAATTATAATAAAAACCTCCAGGGCAGCTTCCTTCTCCAGGTGCATAGTTCAAGGCGCTTGCTTGACTTTTTGTCTTTTGCAATTCAGTTACGTTCGGCAGCAGGAGGGCTAGATCTTCAGATCAGGATTTCTCTCCCTCTTCCTCCCCAGATGCTCACAGATGATAGCCGAGGAGGAGAGGACTTCAAACACACACACACCCTCACCGAGCCCAGCACCACCAGGTTTCGCCCTGCACAGAGGCACAAACGCCTGCCCCGGCCCAGCCCCGCACAATGCACGGCCAGCTGCGAGCCGGTGGGATCAGGCTCGGCTTGCACAGCAGCCCATTGCTCCAGCATCTCTTCCAAGGCAGGATGTGGACGAACATGATCTGCCTGTGAGTCAGCGACTCACATGGGCAAATTACTGAAGGAAAACCAGAATATTATATTTCCGGCGTATCGAGGCTAGAAATAAGTTCGGAACCCATCTGGCCAGCTCCGTCCTTCGCCCTGCCGTGACCAATGGAAGCCGCCGGACCCCCCAGCACCGTCCGAGCAGCGGCCATTGGCAGGGCCGCACCGGCACAGGAACAGCAGGGCCGGCAGAGCCCACCGCCGCGCCCGTCCGCGGGCACCCAGGGCCCGCACCGCCCCTCGGGGCCTTTCAGAGGATGCCCGGGCCGGCAGCCCCGTCCCGCCCCGTCGGCAGCCCGCCCCCCGCCCCTCCGGGCCGCATGTCGCGCCGCCGAGCCCGCACCCAGCGCTCCCTGTGCAGCCGAGGGCCCCGGGCTCCCCCGCCGCACAGTCCGGCGCCCCCCGCCCCGCGCTTACCCTGCTGGCCGCCGGCTGCCGCGGCCGTGGCTCCCGCGGTGCTTCCCGGGCGGACGGCGGCGGCGATTTCCGCTTCTCCCGAGCTCCCACTTCCTCTTTCCGCACGGCGGGGCGGCTCCAGGTGGGATATGGCCGCCCGCGCCGCCCCGCCCCGCCGGCCGGGCGCTTCCTTAGCCCAGGATCCTGGCAGAGCGGTGCAAAGCAAACGAGAGCGGGCTGCGGCTTCGAAAAGGCCCTGTCAGGAATTTTAAGATCACGTTCAAAATTCATTTAGTTCTAACAGTGCCTCTTGAGGGGCTTCCCTTAGCAGGGGGTGAGAGGCCCGCTCGTGGTTGTTCACAGGGTGTCTGCGTCGAATAGGTGCTGAAAACAAAACCCCCACTCTCATGTTTGAGGTCTGAAAGCAGGACCCTGCCTTCCTGATGGTTAAATATTTGCCCATGATTTATTACCTTTTGGGGAGGGGGAAACAAGAGGAATGACGTATCCAGTGGGAGAAAAATACACATATGTAACACACACAATGTGAAATAATCCAGGCAAACAGAGTTTTGCAAAGTATTGGAGGCAGGAGCGTGACTTACCAGCTCCTCCAGTCACATGAAGGCAGTCTGCTCAGTGTCAGCCTCAATTCTTCTTATATGAAACAGAACTTTATATTCAGAGTTAAAAACTGGGCTGAACTCACTCTAAGATACACGTAGGAATATCAACCCAGCACTTTTATCCATTCCTATAAGAATGACCTATAAGGGTAGGTGCTGCTATTTAAGTTAGGCTCCAATTGCTGCCCTTTGCAAACAACCACCATTAGTAAAATTTGTAACATCTTTACTTGAGGTTAGCCAGTACACCAAAACCATAACCTTAAAAAATGAAATACATTATCCATTTGAAGGCAAAGTAGTTACTGTGTTCAACAAAAACATCATCCCTCAACTAATTCTTCAAATTTAACACTGCACCTGAAAATTATCTCTGCTTCCTTCCAGACTGCTTAGTTCCAGCAGATCCCATAGCAGACCCTGGTGTTTTGAAGGCAAGATCCATTTTAAAGGCCAGCCAAATTCATTAGGACTTCAAGCAGGCATAAGCCAAGCAGAAACTCAGCTTTGAATCATCTCATTTCTGTCATGAAAAATTAGTGCTCGCCCTCAGACATTGCAAAACCCACCTAGTCTTCCAATTTTATAGTGGTTAGAAAAAATAGAGATGAAGATATACTATCTGTTTTGATATTTACCTGCCTTCTAAATGTGAAAAAAAAAAAAAAGAAAGTTTAAAGTCCTCAGATAATTCAATCATCTTTATTGCAAATAAAAAAGGGTTCTCACATTTTAAAACACGTTTTCATAGCACTTCACAACTGAAGCCTTTAAAGACATTTGGCATTTACAGAAAAAAAAAAAAAAAAAAAAAAAAAATCACTGAATCAAGATTTAAAGATTACTCCATGTGCCTTTTACACATGCAGTTGCAATATCCTTCTTTGTGGGGTGTTACTAAAACAAAATAGTGTTTTTCTCAACTTCCCTGGGATAGGGACAGCTTTGCCATGTAATTCAAAGGAAACCAACACACAGTTTTGCAATTTTGTTGAAAGCTTTTTCTATTTCACTTTTATTCTAGCTCTCATGTTGATTCCATTGTTCCGTAACAGTCAGGGTTCACAGCCTTAAAGTAATAACCACATTTTCCCATTTTACCAGTCTATTCTGCATTTTCACTTTCGAGAAGCAACAGTACATGACTTTGAACATGCCTACCATCATATCAGCAACCAGAGACACACACGCTATTTTTTTCTACCTGCTTAGCTAAACAGTGAGACGAGGTTTCCTTCTGCAGTTTCACCTTAGTGTTTTTTCCAGAAAGATAGCTTTTCAGAAAATATAAACGTCTGCCACTTATCAGATAGCAACACAAACAGACAGTCATTATTACTAAACGACGTTTAAAGCATTGATCACAGTATTTCCATTCCAGGCATTCCACATCCTGCTCTGGATCTTGAGGACATGACGAAATATGCTTCAATTGCTCAGCAAGTTTATTTGTCTCTTTCCTTTTACACAAGAAATGGTTTACAACATATCTTAATTGAAATAAGCAGCCCTGTTACGACCCAGGTTTTCATCGGTTCCCTGGACTCCTATGCTTCCCCCCAAATATCACTACTGTCAATTTCATTTTATTAACAAAGCAATAATTGCTGCTATATGTAACAGCACTTCAATTTTCATCACACTGACCAAAATACAGTGAAGTTATATTAGAGTTTCATTGGAGGGAGGAGGGCATTGTGGGGTGAAAAAAAGAAGTAAATCATAGCTCTAAGTAATGTCAAAGTACTGAAGTACTGTCCAAAAAAGTCTCAACACAAACTTGAACAATTCCCAAGAGAAAGTCACTTCTAACGTAATATTTTCCTGCTGGAGAAGAATCTTCATGTGAAACAAGATGTACAGGGCAGCAAAGAATCATTAAGATGCTTTATTGACAAATATCCACTCACCGCAAAAAGTATCTGCCTGCATACAATTAGATTTTAGCTTTTCAATAGTGTTTTATTGGCAGTGGAAAATGCATCAGTACTTTATTGAAAGAAAGCAATAAATAATACTGTGATAAAAATAGTTCAAAAGTAGACTGTACATATTGTTACATAATCTGAAAATACACAAAAGATTAATAGAAAAACAGAACAGTAACAATGAATTTGTTTTACAAGCAAGTTAAAAGTGGAAAACAAAATAAGAAAAAAAGACATGCTATATATATATTGTTGCATAATAAATAATGCACCATCTGAACAGAATCTTGCTGGCTTTTTAATATGCCATTTACAAGTGTTGGGATACATTTTTCTACTCATACAGTCCAAAATGGCTACAACCATTTAAACTAAAGTCCAGACGACTCTTTAGAACAAGTTTACAAAACACAAAATATGATTTACGTAAGAAAAGTAAGGCCTTGATTAGGAGTTGCACTGCTTTAGTTCTCAGCACACTGTACCTTCATTTTCACTAGTTATTTGACGTGAGACTGCAGTGTTTCATGACTGGTCCATTAAAATTAGTTTTACCAGCATCTTTCCACAAGTGCTTTCAGTCAAAAAAAAATCAGCACAAAAGCACTCTCTGTGGCCTGTGGATTACAACCAGGAATTATTATGAAGTCTATCTTCCTCAGTTAAGAAAAACAGTTCTTGGTTTATGGCTTGGTTCTCAGTCACGGTGAAGATATGCTATACAAATACAGCAGAGACAGAGTTGTGACCGAGTCAATCACTTCTAAAATGTGTCCCATGGTGTTCTAGTTCTTCCCAGCTTTTCAAACGAGTTATATTTTAAATAAAGACAAATTCCCACTGCTTGACAATTCCTTTGTGGAAAGGTACACTTCTGAAAAGAAGAACAATTATGTACCATACCTTCAACAAACAACATACGCTTGTCTGAAAAAAAGCTGGACTTGTTTTCAGATCTAGTTAACATTTCCAAAAGACAAAATATATACTGCTTGGTGTCATGATACTTTTACAAAGGTATTAAAATTCTTTTCACCTTCAGTTTCATTATTAAAAAACAATGATAATTACAGTAACTGCATAATTTACAAAAACCTTACATTATTTATAGGGACATATACATACAAGCATTACAGTACATTCAGTTGGAAAGACTAAAATTAGATTAAAAATCAGCAATGATTCATTGTAGACTGAATAGAAACAGAAAAAAGTAAGTAACTATATAAATGAGAAGTCACATAAATATAAGAAACATTTAGATTCTAAAATATTTTCTCTATAGTACTCATGAATTTATTTGCTAATTAAAAACTCTGTAATAAAATATCTCAAAGTGTCCATTTAAGAAGTATTAACAGGTTACGCTTTCCAAATGTTCAAAATGCTGCATATCACCGGTAGAAATAGTGTGGGTAAACTGCAAAATAAAGAAATCATTGGATTAGAATGAAATGTTGTTAAAAAAAACAAAACAAAACACAAACCATTTGCTAAGTTCCTCACAAACAACTCAGTAGTGTAGCAGTCATGCACCAAATTATTACCATGCCACAACATATACCATTTCATTGCATATTATTAATTTCAGTTGCAAAGTAAAGCACGAGGTCAAGTACTTCCTAGATTTTTCATTCTAGGTCATTTGCATCATAATCCTCCACACTGAGAATTTTCTAGTGTGTATATGGGTGAAGACACTAAACTTTGATGTCTTAAAACTAAGAACATTAACAAAACCCCTGAGATTATATACACTGACAGATCCACATAATTTTAGTTGCTGAGAACTCTCTAGAGCTAAACCTGTATGTGTGAAAAGGTTCAGGATTTGAAGAAAAGGCAGCCACTATACATGAGTTGGTACGGATTTTACTGGTGGAAAGAAAGAAGCTGTACACAGAAGAGATAGAGATGGGCAATTTATTCCCATAGATAACTGCTAGTGACAGTAAGAATATTTTTTCATTGGATTTCTTCTATACCCAACAATCCAAAATGTTAGTTTCCAAACTTGTTTGTAAAACAAGATTGTTAGATGAGAAAATACAGCAGAGGCTGCTGAAGAAAAAAATCAAGCCAAATCCTCATGACAGAACTGAATTCTAGTCTATTCACTAGCTGGAAGACATCCATTTTTTGTTTAAATATCCTTTGTTATCAAGCTGCTTCACTGTCACCACTGTTCCACAATTACCCAAACCTTGGACTGCAGGCAACTAAATCCAAACAGACAAACTAAACAATCGCAATGGTATGGAGTATGGAACTTGAAATCAATGTAGTTACCCCATAAAAATTCAATATGGAAGATATTGCAGTATATTTGACCAAAGACTGAAAGAATCTGAATCACAATACCGCAAACTGAGTTTTCTTTCCACTATATCCCTAATTTAGTTCCCTTCCTCCCCACTTTCACTAGCTGTTTCACTTCACCTTTGACTTCAGCGCTTTCTACACAGTCACTTGCATGCATAATCCTTTCTGAGGTGATTTAAAAAAAAAAAAAAAAGAGGAATATCACAATGTACAAAAGAAAATACTGAAACTCAGTTGTCTTTGTAAGAAATAAGCTTAATATTTTGAACAACCTACTCTGCAAGTTGAAAAACCTTTAAAATTTGTTCTATTAAAACGCCTGACACTTTACTCATAAATAGCTGCTTTACCATTACACCTATCAACTTTACTCACCAGAAGAAGGCTTTAACAGGAGTAGGTCCTTACTGTAGCAGAATCCAATCTTTGTGTTCCTGATACACTGCCTATTTCAAGAAGCATGGGAAAACATGCAGAACACAGCATGCATGTTAGTTTTCAAAAACCATCACAGCAGTGTGATTATAGCTACTACACTCACAAGTTACAAGTTAGAAAATCTAAATTTACTGTATATACTTTATATATTTTTCACTTCTAGTTTCTGTGGCTATTGAAAAGAATCCTAAAAAAGACCTGCATGCCAACTGGCACACGAACTGCCAGTGGTGTGTATATATATATATTCTAATACAGTAAGAAGAGGTGTTTTAATGTAAGAAAGTTTTATTTATACATAGTTTTTCATATGAATTCTGGAAGATGTTTTGTGCTAGTGAAAATCTTTAATGTAAACCAACTCACATTTTAAGTAGTAAAGGTAGTAACATCAGGTGTAAAGGGTGGTTCTTTGACTTTTACTCCCATATACTCCTCAGAACTTGAGACAACTCTGACAGACTATGAGGAAACTCACATCCTATCTATTCCAATTAAACATATTTTCAATCTATTTTTTACTTGTTTTGTAAGAAAAATTGAGAATTTATTCTCACGGTATTAGAGACTGGTTTTAAATCGACAATATAATTACTCTGACAGATCTCACTTCCAAGTGTTGTTTCTTTTCCTTTTCATACAGTGTTTTTGCTCCCTCTTTCTTTTTCCCTTTACAGAGAAGGGAGACATCCATCCGTATAAATCATTCTAATAAATAATTCTAAAATAGTGGTTACAAATACGCTCAATAGTTAAATGACCACTGGGGGGGAAGGAATGTACTTTTTTCTCAAGTTGTAATATTCTCAAAAATACCTGAGAGATATAACATTTCCTGAATGCATTTTACTGCATTTCAGATGTGGGACCAATTAAATTGGTCTAATTGCTACTAATTCAAAACCATGCGTCACATTACAAGACTTCTAACTAAATGCCCTTTCACTTTCCCAGTTTAGTAAAATTTCCTGAATATAATTATCTTTGTTATTCCAATGAAGTAAAAAGAACCTCCTTATCTAGCACAGTTCCTGAAATTACAAAGCACTCTGTGGTTAAACAGTGTTACAAATACAATCATGCACAAGGCAGATGCTTTTATGGAGCAAAAAAACTAACTTGAACTTCATTTCCCTATAATCTCAAGCAAGAAAGTGCATCATGCTTAAAATAATCTAAAGTAAATACCATCAATCTGCATCTTCTTTGGCTGCATAGAGGGTGAAGACATTGAGGTTGTAACTCTGAAATTTGCAGGAAGAGTCTCTGCTGATCCAGCAGCTAAACCTCTTATGTCCTTTGGTCTAAACTTCTTTCTCCATGAAGGTGCTCGCCTAAAGCTCTTATCATCATCCTGTTAAATTGATAAACATTAGCAGTTCAAAAATTTAGGATTGTTACCAACATTAAAAGGATTACTGACAATTTAGGTAAATACATCATCATTGAACGGCCTAATTTTCAACAGCTCAATTGCAATGGGTCACTTTTTTCAAAAATATGTGCTCATTTACTGGAGTGTAGGCTCTTCATCTAAGTAATTATGCAAATTCATGTGTTTGGCACATCTAGGAAACCCTTGTAGTTCAAATGTTTTTACTTCCCGATTTGTAGTAATTTGCATTGTACCGTCTAAGAATGAGTGATATGAAATGGAACATCTCATAAAAGCTACTTAAGAACATTTCAGCTTAAGCTGAACAGCTGTTTGTAACTTAAAATTTTGTTTTACAGGAGTGCTGATACAACTATAGCACGTTCTCATGCTACAAATTGAGGTAATCAGAGTGAGGAGAAAAAAGTTGAACAGCAGTAGTAAATACTGCCGTTCAGAGCAGCGGTTAATTGCCTTGGTAATTACAACTTAAAGATTCCCAAAGGATTCTTTCTGCATTCATATATCTGCATCTTTCAGAAGTATCACACTGTAATTAAATGCAACCGTTTAAATCACCCTGCCCAAAAATGCCTCTTCCAATGAATGTCAACGTACTATATCCACTGTCAATCTACACTTGTCAATTTCACCTTTAGAAACAATTCTATCTTTTGATTGCTGTTTTATATAATATATTACATTTTATAATTAAAATTAGGAGACACGTGCCTTCATTATTTGGAAAGATCTTCATAATCAAATACTTTTGCTGCTCATTGTAACCAGAACAGAGTAGAACACCCCTCCCTCAAAGCTCCATCTCCCACAATGAGAAATCACTACTGAAAAATAACTCAGAAAACTATCAAGCTGTTTTCTGTAGAGATGATTAAAAGCTTAGTGTAGATACATACTAGGCTATCAGGATGTGCCATAGAAGGGCTACAACAAGTCTAGTTTTGTATCTTTATTTTCTGTCACCCAAAACTGCAAACGATGCTTGAGGTGAGGCTGCACCAACACAGTTTCTCATACATAGCTTGTTAGAGCTTTGTACTACTTACATTGGAATAATGCATGTACACCGTAAATCACAGACTGTCTAATAAGAATCACTTGGATGAGCAAACATTTTTGGTCATTGTTCCACACTAGTATTAACAGATAGTAACTCAAGGATAACTTGAGTAACTTGGGATAAAGGTTTGAACTGTACTGTACAGACCTTCTCAGTTATACTTGATCGACCTGCAACGTCAGTAACTGTTTTCCCCACACTTTACATAGGAAAGAATGATTCAACGACAAGTGTGCTGCTAGTAGGCTTAACTACGCAAGCTTCAGATAAACTTGCAGAATCACCTCATGCTTTCACATTCAAAGTTATCTTACACAAAAACTGCCATATCCAAGAATTCACAACAAATTTACAAGTCCTTTTTTTGGTCACAATTTTGTCAGTAAATTGACAAGGGTCAAGCTACATTCTTTGACTTAGCAGTTCTGATATAATTCCTAGAAACACAGAACTCAAAAGCTCAAGAAACTTACTTCATCAAGTCTTCTGTCAGTGCCCATAATGAGAAGGTTATTAAATTCCCTCTCCAGAACAGCACGAGCCTAAAATTTAGAGTATGAAATAGAAAAAATGATTGTTAAAATTTCAGGAGCCTGTATTTCTTTTAAAACAAATTGTTGAAGATCTTCTAATCAGAGTATTAAACATTCTTAACACTTGAAAAGTAAGAGTGGTTAAGCTTTCTAAGTTGTAACATGAACAACAAAAAATGATACGTTTTACACTAATATTAAGATGGAATATGAGCAAAAGTTACAAACAGCATTCTTTTTTCAAGCAGATTTAACAACTAGAACTGTAACTAAGTAGAAAATAATTAAAGCATAGCTCCGTTTTTTCTTTTTACAGGAAAAACAATTAGGAACAACTTTCCATTTCCAATAGCCAGGAATACAAAGACACGTGCTTACCTAAAAAAAAAAAAAAAAAAAAAAAAGTTTCCATTTTTATCCTTTCTAAAGGGGAAAAAAAATACCCATCAACCATAATGTAAATCTTGCTTACCTGTGTGTTCTGCGTCGGTATTTGTAATAAGAGAGCTAATGCATTGTAATCAAATGTTTCATCTAAGGCCACAAGTGCACCATGAACTCCACTCTCTACAAGGTTATTCGCATATTCTTTGAGGCCAATGGACAATACCCAACGGATCATTCTATCGTTGCTCCACACAAGGACATCTATGCAGGAAAGAATTTGATTTATATAGTGAGACTTTTCTGAACAAAAAAATAAAAAAATACAGTCCTTTCTTGTTCTGCATGTTGGTGTAGGGATTGATATTCATGTATGCAGAACTCATTGTGATTGATGCTAAGCAGCAGCCCTAAAGGAATTCTGTTATTTAATATTCAGGATACAAATTAATCTCCCCCTACTTTTTTTGAGTGCACGAGATGGTCTGAATTGACAACAACACTTCATGTTTGGACTGCAATGGATTGTTTCCAGTCAGCAGTTTTTGCTACATCCATCACCACTGGATCTTGCACAACCTCCTCTCTCTGCCTACAGAGATTAGTCACATTATTTATGAGAAAAGTACAGTTGGGCAATAGTGTTCATGCAGGTAGGAATCAACATGGATCCTGTATTTTAAACTATCATTTTCAAGTGGCTTAACCTTACTTGCAACAGACTAAATATTTATTTTCTTTTGTACAACTCAGAAGTCCAATAGCAGTTTAATGCATTTCCTATTGAAACTGAACAGAAAAGCTTTATTATGTTTTATAATCTTATTTACCTTTAAGTTCTGACAGCATTCAATTTAGTAGCATACACTTTTGTATACACGCTACTATAATTTTCTGCAATTCTAAGTGGAAAGGAAATGTATTTGAATTTTGCTGAAGGACATTCACACTGTAAGAGTGCAAAGATCAACATACTGTTAATATACTGCCATTTTTTTCGAAGAAAAACACCATAAATTAGTACTTGTACAGCACTAATATCAAAACAATAATTATGTTCTTAATAGGTTTCTGGTGGTTTGTAGTTTTGTGTTGTTGTTAATTGTTTTTACACTACACAGGAGTATTTATACCAATCAAACCAAAACATTTTTGAGGCAGAATGGTGCAAGCAGAATGGATTCAGACTGAGGACAAAACTTTAGTCATTAACCTTTAACTTAACTATTGGTCACCAACCTTTAATTTCAGATTGGCTTTCCTCTCTTTTTCTTTCAAGTTCTTTTCGATCATAGTTCAGTCTTCTTAGGCACATAATTCCACACTGAAAACTGTTTCTGTTTAGAAAGGAAAAAAAGTTATTTAGAGGTAAACAAAATACTTGCTGTAGATGTTTGGTGTCCAGCTTAACCCATTTACCTGTGAAAACTGTCCACCATTTTAAGTTGGCCACGTAGATCTTTTTTAGTTAAGTGATCCAGCATTCGAGCATCAACAAGACATTCCATGAAATAGCTGCGATACTGAGGGAGCCCCAGACTAGGGAGCCATTCATTGCCAATCCACTCGTGGTTCATATCACCATATGCTAATGTCTGTTTTTAAGAAGTAAAACATAAGCTTATTAAAATGAGAAATAGAGAGAAAAGCTTTTTTAGACAACATATTTTAAAGATTGTGATAAAACAATGCTTATAGCGCTAAAAATTCCGTAAACACATCAAAAACATTAAACAGTACATGTAGGTTTTTGAAGAAGCTATCATCATGAAGTAAAGCAGGCCCAGACAGTCAGATCAGTAAGTAAAACTGCCCTAATATATATGTCATCTTAAAGAGTATGAAAAAAAATTATGCAACAACATTTAAAAACTAAGGTGTAACTGTTTCAGTAGCAAGACTCCCAGAACTTCATTTTGTTGAGCTGAAAATGCAGCGTTTCTTGAAAAGTGAAGGTGCTGAAAATATTGTCTCTTGAAAATTTAGCAGAAAAAGTAATTTTCTTAAAAAATTACTTAGCACAAAAATACATGATGGTTGAAAAATAACTGTAGTTGTTTGGCTTTTTTCTAATATGCCTAGCAGTTTTCAGAAGCAGGTCCCAATTATATAAGCAGAAATCAAAAAGTTCCCTATAGAAAAACCAATGACTCTAATTGCTAGCCCTCATTATAATGGTAGACTCCATTTAGACTCCACCTTCACACAGATCTGCAGATCACCAAACATTTTTTGTAGAACACTTCAGAAAACAATTTGAAACTAGGTATCTAAACATTCCTCAAGCAACAAAAAACAGCAGCTCTCTTTTTTCAAAAGAGAAGGCAGATAACTTATTTTTACTGCAGAAGTTAAGTTTTATTTCTTCTCTAGAGGAAACATCTTCTAGAAAGAAGTAAGGTGACACAAATGTATTTCTTCAAGCCATCACTGGGTAACAAAATTGAAAAAGCACATTATTTTTGTAATAGGGATACAAGCCGTGCTTGCTAACATAGACAATCTGCAAACGAGCACCTGAGAAAAAGTTAATGGGACTTCAACAGGTTTAAACTGGAAGGGAACCACATGAGAAGAGACTGTACCATCCAAAGATATAAGTCACGGGCAAATCCTGAGTCCTGTTTATATGCCTGTATAAAAAAACCTGAACTTTCTCAATGCCTGAAAATACAATTAGGATCTGTCAAACTTGAAGGGAAAACAATTAATCAAGGGGGATTACATAATTAGTGCACAGAAATCTTCTTAGTTGTCTAGGCTTACTATGCAGTACACCTGTGATGGTGGCTAGGTTGAGCAAGAACTTTCTGTACGCAACAGATATTCTCACTGGACTGGTGCCCCAAAGAGCCATTTCCACATTAAAAAATTCAAGGCTTTACATCATTACATTTTAATTTGATCTAGTTTGTTAAACACAAACATAATACCACAATGCTTGATAAGAATAAGTAACTTCATTTTGGATATTCAAAAGCTTGAGGACAAATGTTTTTGAAAGCTAATGATAAGAAAGCCTTTGGAATATTTTTCCCTTACCATTTCTATTTAGAAGTGGCACATATATAATTTTTTGTGATACATTATGTAATAAAAGATATTTTACAAATTTTGCCATGATGAACCACGTCTTGTGAGCTGTATAAAAACATTAACGCTTTTAAACAGCCTAAACATAAGTGTATCCTGTAACTCTGTACTACGTAAACATGTAGTTTCCCTCTTTCCCAGTCCCCATTCTACACCAAGAGTCACTCCATGAAATGGCAATCAAAGAAAATCAGATTCTTTCGTGCTCATTATGACAACACATTGCATGTAGTCTATAATATTATATAAAGTTTCCAACCTGAGCCCAGCTTCCCTCCTCATCTTCCTGTTACGTGGTTAGAAAAGCAAAAGAACACATATATTAGTACTTAAGTTTAGTAATGAGACAAAAGTTAAAGATGCACTGCAAACTCTAAGTCTACTGCATACAAAGAAAATCTACATAGTGCATGCATCATGCATTGTGAGAAATACACAAGACACTCATTGTCCCATAAGAATTTGGAAAACCATCTACTGATCAACTTTTCTGGAAGAGAAATAGAGAAATTTCTACACAAATAGATCAATTTTATCTCTCAGTTAAATCAAGTCAGCTTTTTTTTTTCTTTTTTTTTTTTTAAACAGATTCTAGAAAGTTTGTTGCTTGTGTGGTTTTTTTAATTTTGTTTTTTTTTTAAACAGTCTTATCAATGTTGATTTTTTTCCCATCTGGAAAAAAAAACACATCAATAATCAAATTGCAAGGTTAATGATTAGAAAAAGCCACAATGCAGAACTGTAATGCATTAATTTTTAAAAGGATAGAAAGAAGACCAAAGGGCCCTTGGTTCAGTAGTTCAAAAAGTGGGAAAAGCACTCTAACGAACAGAAGTGGCAACACCATAAACTAACCGTTTGTTGTGTGGCTGTAAGATTTTCCATTTCTTCATGTGTTACCCAGACATTTCCCGTGGTCTAACATGACCCCACAGTGAACCAATCACATCCAATGAAAGGAAAGCAGTAACAAAGAGGAAAGGTTGCAGAACATATAAGCAATCGGTACATATAAGGAGCAGGCATGGGCAAAAGCAATGGTTTCTAAAAGTTTTAAGTACAGGTCAATCTATCTAACATGACAGCATAGAATAAAAGGCCATTAACACAGATCACTTTTTCTTCAAAGATATTACACAACTGAACATGACAAGTAACTTTCATTGATGTAATTAGTGTACCAACATTTGACTGTGCTCTAATCCAAAACATGTATTTGTAGTCTTGTACATAACCTCAGAAATCCCAAAAATAACTTCAGACTGTAGAGTACACAGACTTGAGAGATGGAATTCAACTTTCAGTGTTTAAATTTAACACAATGTATAAGGTACAAGTGGACCCCTAATTCCACACAGTATGAATTACTAATCCAAATGAAAAGCCCTGCATACATGGATTTAAAAAAACTCTTTTTTACTACAAACTATTTTACAAATTTCTCTACAAACATGTGAACATCATCTGTATTATGTTTTGTTTCTAAGGTTAAAAGGAGAGACAAATAAGTATTCTAAGTATTTTTAATTGTATAATTACACTAATAGAAACTAGACTTATGGAAAGCACCACATTCTTAATTTCCAGAAAAGGAGGCAAAGTTGTTCTCCCTGTGATTTGATGTTCCTAGAAATTCTTACTTGAAGCTCAAATCCTTTCAGTTACATAATCATGAAAGAAGATTTAGAAATTCTAATGGTTCTGAAAGACATCTAGTGTTGGATCACTTTCCTTACCGTCCTTGAGGTGGGAGGGGCAGACGGACTTGTTAGTGACATGATCTCCTGAATGGCCAGTCTCAGCTTCAGTCTGTGCAGGGGATTACTAATTCCAATTTCACGCTGTATTTCCGTATCAGACAAAGCTGACATAATAGCACCACTTTTCACATTTGCTCGGCACGCAGCCACATACCAGGCTGGCATCCCTACCCACAGCTGAAACAAAAAAAAACCAGTAGTAACCAAATCTGGAAAGCACTCCTGGCCCCAAAATCTTAAGTTCCTTAAAAATAAGCATGTTCATTATTAACCTATTTTGGAGGGACTGCTTACCTCCAACCATACAACTACTGTAGGTCCATCCCATTGTGCAAAAGGTAAACCTTGTCTTCTGGCTTCCTCAAGCAACTCATGCCTATGATAATAAAAACAGTTCTTAATAAGAAGAACTAGTGTAAACAGTAACTTTAACACTGCAATCAAATTACTATCTTCTTGCAAACAGCCATTTTTCTTCACTTCCCAGCCTAAGAGGCACAACGATATAACCAGTAAGGCAGTCACGAGAAATAGACAAGGACTACATAGAGAAATAAGCTGAGCTGGATGGGGAATCTCTGTGTGGCAGAGATGCCGGGTTTTGCCTTTAAGAAAACTACAGAAAAACCTGTCTCAAACCACTACTGACACTCAGGCCAAAGCTGCCACCACAAGGTGGAGATGTCTGACTTATCTCTGACAGTTAGATTCTGGATTGCTGCAGTTTTCTAGAACCTCCCAGTAATTCATCCCAGCTAAACACACTACTAAGGAATGAAATAAACCAGAGGAGGAACCATCATGTAGCTGGTTACAAGCAGCCATTCTAGTATACCTATTTTAAAATCCAATAGTGCTGAAACAGCATTCAACAATTAGCAGCTCAATAATTAGATTACACTTACAAAAAAGAGAAGACTTTAAAAGCTAATACTGATTTGTACACTTCCGAAATATTCATATCTCAAAAGTAAAAACAGATCATGGTTTCCTCCTAGCACAGAACATACACTACATTGATCTCACAAATCATCAGCCCTAAATACATTGCATTGCTTTGCCTTACTCAGTATTTTTCTGCTTTTAATTTTTAAATAAAGATTCTATAAAACATTGCTTGGTAAGAAGATATTAAAATGCTTAATGCTGTATTTGCCAGAAAGGAATACAATGTTTTTCCGAAGCAGTTAAATTTTGAAACTGGTGGTTCTGTTGTCCTTTTGGTTAAGTACAGTAACTCGCTCATGCGGTGAGGGAGGTGCACTGGTGACAAAGGAGCACAGATATGCTCAGAGAATCCCAAAGATGACCTCAGGCAGGCATGTGAGCACTGCCTCCCCTCCTCCTACTGGCTCACAAAGCTTTCTGGGGCATGCAGTTCAGAGAATTGCTGCAGTAATTTCTTGTCATTTCAATAGCCTCCCTGCATGCTTTAGGTTAACTATGAAAGAGTAATTGATTTAGAGGTGAGCAGTACAGGGAAAGCACTGAAAGAGTAAGGTGAAGTTATGATGCAGTCATATTACTGCATGCAGAAAATAGTTGTGTTGATGGAAGGAAATGTGATGGAAGTAAATGTGGAAAAATAAGCAAAACAATGTTTATTGGAAGTTTACTCGAATTATTTAATGGATCCAAAAAGTAATGCTTCCATGAAGCAGAATGTTATATGCAGAGTTTGTTCATATACAGTAAGAGATACAAACTCACTTAGATGGGAAATTATTAAACCGAAATTTCAAGACATCTCTTGGGAAGAATTAAGAAGTAGCTGCTGTTGGCATTTGTAAGAGATGCATCAACATTTTGCCTACAGCAGGGAATGTCACTTTTCCAAAAATTATCTTCCAGCTTCACCAGAAAATCACTGTGCTCCAGCAGTGAATGATCAAGCTACATAAATAGCACAACTGACATATCAATTTAGTGGCACATCATCCAATTAGACTTTTTTTTTTTTTAAATGGGTGCAAAATCCATCCTCATATTATCTTTGTCTACTGCAATGACATTTTCAGTATTAACAGATGGCAGATACATAGTTACTACTTTGTAACTTGAAACACCAGATCTCAAAGGGGCAGCTTACTACTGGAATTTAAGTAACAAAACCAAGGGATGGGCATCTAAAATTGGTTGAGTGTTACTTAGAATGGGAGACAAATTGAGGAAAGCTAGTTGTTACATATATTCAAAAGGAGTCTAATGTCAGCCATAGAGAAATTGTGGTCATATAGGAAGAAAGCCAATATAAAAAATGCAGGTGCTAGGTGCAGTAGTGAACAAAGTGGCCCTTCGAAAACCATCTGAAGTAACTGTATTTACAATGGCTCCCAGCAGGCAAGCATGCTCTGACCCACAAGGAAATAAAGCAGCATGCAAATTCCATGCAACAGCACTGTCACTAGATGGGAACATAAATCTAGAACTCATAGCCAAATGGCATTGCTGTAATCCAAGTTTCTTGGTCCGAATCAGAGGTAACAGATTTGGAAGAAGCTAAGAAAACACTAAGGAAAATACTAAGGAAAAAAAGTAAAGGCGATGAAGAGAGCAATAATGGTAGAAATGACAAAGAGTTCTATGGTGTAAAAACTGAAAGGCAACAGTAGAAAAATGAAATGAAAATACACTAACTTCAGGCAGACCAATAGTGTAATTTTCTTATGTAGCATTAATAGGTATGTAAACTTCGTGCATGACTTTTTTTTTTTTAAAGTAAAGATACCTTAAACTGAAAGTAGCCTTCCTTCTTAGTTAATACAGTATTAAGCTTGTAATGATGAACAGGAAGCACTAAGACAGTGGTGGCAAACAGCTTCAGCAGTACAGCTCACAAAGATGAACAGCACGAACATCATATTAAAAGCAACTCACATTTAGTAAGCAAAGAGCATACTTTAAATAAATATATCTACCCTCAAATTGAATCACCATGACTATCAACTACTCCCCAAGCAACTTTCAAAACCCAAATTACAAACTTTCAAAGACTTAATATTTCCATTGTAAACGAAAAAACCACACCATGCAAATTAAGGCAAAACACACAGCTAGCATTAAGACAACACGGGATACATTTCAGCAACACACTTCCACGACAATTTCTTCTGAATCTAATCTCTCTCCTCAGAATTAGACTTCTTTCAAAAAAAGTTAGCACTTTTCAGACTAAAAAATCCAAGCAAGATTCATCATAATTTCACAATAATCCTAGTAAATCAAACTTACCCTGATTTTGCACTACCACAAATGGTAAACAAAAAGAAAACGAAACAAAGAAAAATATAAAACCAAGATTAAACTGAAAACAAAGGTATACAAAAATAGACAAAGAATGCATACAATTTAATTCTGTCACTATGTTTTGTTAGAAAAGACACTGAATACTGCTCTCACCCCTTTTGTGTACATGCTACTCTCAGCACTATGTACCATTTGTCACAAGATTCTTCATCAACACAAATGAAGGTACTACACTGTGAATATATATGTTTCTATGTATAGCTAGCAAGTTAATTTCCAACTCTCACATACAGAAGCTTTCACATCAAGCAACCAACAACACGGCATCCACTAGGTATATTTATATATTGGTTATTAACATATTCTGCCCTTCAAAAATTTACTAAGAAACTTTATGATCTACCTGCAACTGTACTTATTGTAATATTAAGACAGCATAGACTGCTCTACTCTAGAATTCAATTTGTCACTACTGTTGATAAAAATCTATACTGTTCCAAGAATAGGCCTACCACTATTTGTACGTGGCCAGATTAAAACAATTTAGGCAAGCAAGATGTGGTACAACTTTAAAGCTCTGCAGAAAAAGCAAAATATCACCCTACAGTAAAGTGCAATTGCCTTCACTGTAGAAGTTTGAAGAAAAACAGCTGAGCCTACTGTTATGCAAACAAAACCACATTCCATTCTGACTTTTCAAACCAGCATGCTGCTGGTTTTCATTAGTAAAGTGACCAGGCATTATTTTTATTTGCTAATAGAACTTAAGTACTGCAAGAAATCTCTCTTGTAAAGAGAAATTTATCACGTTGCCATTCTAACATACATTACTTAATCTTCAGAAGGCAAGTCAAAAAGTCAAAACATTTCTGATCTCAGACAGCTTTTTTAGCTGAGAATAATGGCAGCTGACACAATAAAAGCACCAGAACTATGAAGTACAAACTAAGCTTTGGGGGAAAAAAAATGTAAAGAATGCCTGATCCTACTGATACAATTCAGGTGTTTCCTGTATTACCATATAAACATCAAATCAAAATTCCTAACAGTATCTGCTCTCACCTACACCTTGCTGTATCTTTTCTAAGTCAAGGAATAACAGAACATGCAGTAGGTAGTCAGTGGTGAATTTCAAAGGTTTGCTTGGACACTTTGGAAAAAATTCTCATCAGTAGGAAAAAATAACCACATATCATAG
The DNA here is from genome assembly GCF_019232065.1 of Centrocercus urophasianus. NCBI lineage: Eukaryota > Metazoa > Chordata > Aves > Galliformes > Phasianidae > Centrocercus > Centrocercus urophasianus. Next base: position 11,117,892 of record NW_024884586.1, on the reverse strand, counting down.
GTGCCTGAAAGGAAGTAGAGTCAGAGTTCATTAAATAGAGGAAATAAGGAGTATAAGGTGAAAACAGATTTGAATTGCTGTAATATGAAGTGAAAAATATCAAGATAATGTGAGGGGAAAAAAAACAACCAACACAATTAGCAACTACAACACAAAAGGAAACTGGTTCTGAGCCACTTGTTACAAAAGACAAGCCAATACATACAAGAATGCCCTGTAGTGAACTTTTCATGCTTTCATACTGCACTCCAACAACAAGCAATTGTCAAAGCACTTTAGAAAGTCTTCCCAATGAACTGAATTCAAAGCAGGAATTAAATAAAATACTGTAGGACAGTTTGATAAGAGTCTGCTTTTAAGCAACAAGTGTTCACCAACTAATCCTTTCCAAACTTACCAAGACTACACTATCACTAATGATCTGGAAAAACAAGGAAAAAAGAAATTAACAGAGGCTTAAGAGTCACAGCACCATACTGGGGAAAAATACCCGAAAACACAAAACTGAAAACAAAGCATTTTTGAACAAGGCAGTACCTTGTAGAATTAATAGAGAATTAAAAATATTTGATAACTTACTTTTTCTGCATTTTTCTGTTTTTTTCTGCCTGACCTCCAAGTTTGCTAAGGCCTAATGCATCCTGAGAGGAACTATCTGCCTCTGCCATGCCAACTGCAAAGAAAGAAAAGAAAAACAAAACAAAACAAAAAAAACACAGTCTTGTTATTTTCTCAGTTTTGGTCACATGGTTATAGATAAAAATCACTATTGTTTCCTCATGCAAAAATATTTAATTCTTTGTAATGTTACTGACACTGTTTTTAACCAGGAAATTTCTTTCCGCTTAAATGGCAGATAAAAAGTTTTTCCCCTGTCAAGCCCATAAAAGACAAACCAGATAAAATCTTTTGTACGATTATCTTACAGATGTGCTTGAGCTTAGAGTTTCTTTAAGTATTTATCATAATCATACTTTATAGCCTTATACCACCTTCAGTTATCAACAATCCTTTGGTGACACAGCATATTCAGATCTACAACAAACCCCAAAAATGTATAAAGGAATACTGCAACTAGAAGAGCAGTACAGAAATAGCAGCGACTGTGGTGAACAGTGGAGTGAGGACAGCAAGAAGAAAACTGTGCAAATGCTCTTCTAAATATTTTTTCTGTGTTTAAGTCTTAATGGCAAAACATTTACAGAGAAGAGCTTTACTGGTCATAGGACATCTCACCCATAGATGACATCTAAGCATTTGAACCAGGAAGTGATATGGATGCTTTGTTGGAAATTCCAAGAAGTGACTGTACAAAACCAACTGGAATATTTGTGAAGTAAATCATGACATGTTTACCAGCCCTGTTAAGTATTTCACATTGATTAAAAAGACTCAGTTGACCTTTAGCAGTCAATACAGCTGGTTATTTGGATAATGGAGCTAACTATCAATTTTAGCTGCACAGCTTCATTTAACTTCATTTGGTTTTACTATATTGCTGGTTGAACACCTATAGAAAGTTAGGAAATGTAAAGGAAGGGTCAACTCTTAAGGGTACAGAATAGCGTATTTCAAAGCATCTCCTTCATTGGAGAATTATGTCAAGACCGACATGGGAAATATAAAAGATCTGTAATCCCCTTCTGAGGGTGGCTACAGCCACTGCATCTTTGCTCTGGTTTTCACTGCTCTCCCTGCAGATTGTCTGTCCCAGCTTCATCAACAGCTACTTTCTGCTGACTGGATGGCACTGCTGAAGCCTGCAATCAACTTTTCATCACACGTGCCTACAGCTGTAGCTTTATACACACCATCACCCCAACAGATTATTCTTGTCATGTCCTCTTCGGTGAAACCACATCAAATAATTGTAATAAACCATGTCAAAACAGTCCCTTTTACAAAAAAGAGCTTTTATGAAACAAATACAAAAGAGATGACTTGCCATATTTTGTCCTGGTGGATCACTTATGTATGCAAATGGCCAGAATCTTTACCATGTTAAACAAAAACTTTTTTGGATTTCATATACTCCACAATATTAGTTGTGTTGCTAGCATTGTATATAGCTTTCATAATAACGTAAAGGTCAATCACACTCAAATGTGTAGAGAGCAATGCATTTTATGCAGGAATCACAGGAATAAATATGCTTTCCTAGAAGAAAAAGGCATGCTAAAAGATAGCAATACCTGACTCACTGAGCTTGGACATAAAAAGACCTGCCAAAAGACTCAGTGTCTAATTTGATAACACATGTACACAAACAACTACATACTCTGTCAAATATACATATACTGACGTGCATCCTAAAATTCAGCCTTTCGCTGAAGAAAAAAAATAAAGAAGGCAAACCAACCTTGTCCTAATGCTTCCTTGCTTGTTTGTCCGGGTCGTCCCTTTTCTTTCTTGCCAAACAAGCGGCCAATAGAGGATTTAATCCCCTTCTTTTTGGGGGCTTTGTGAAGGGAATCTTGGCTACTATTGCTGCTACTAGGATTACTTGCTTGACCATCCTGTGAGCCGGTTGAACTTTCACAAAAACAAAACAAAGGAAAAAAGGAGTCAAACAAACTGGTTTACCTACACGCTCACTGTCACTACATAGTGAAAGACAACTTCTGATTTCCATGAAAGTTCACAAAAGATCAGTGGCTTACTAGTAACATGTAATTTCAGATTTGATGAATATCACAAGAAGAAACTGATATGCCAAAATAAACAGAGAAAAACATTAAACATTAACCATGAAACAGAGAAAAACAAGGGAAAGAATAGAAGGGGTAGGATATTTAGATATTATATAAAAGAACTTATTTATTGAAGAATTAAAGTGTTTAAAGTGCAATTCAGGAAAGCCAAAGCTGACAATGCATTTCCTTTCAAATGAAGCTGACAATGGAAGTTTGAAATGCTTGAAAATACTTGAGATGCTTGAAAAACCGCACACCAACTGAAATTATTTTTTCAACTTTCTTATTTATAGATAAACTGCAATCTGTGAAAGAGGATGTGAAGCACACACCTAATGCAGACTTGATGCCAAAAGGATCATTCACAAAAAACATTTCCAATCATTAAAATCTGTACTGTTTATTCAACACTCACTCATTTATGTGGTCTTATTCTTTTATTTCTTGAGACACTGATAACTAGATTAAAATCTAAAATTGCAAAGCTGCTCAGCCTATAAGAATTTTACTCTGATGATGTGAAATAGCAACTAACATTACTAGTAGGACTGATTTATTTATAGCTACTTACTTTCTTATGTCCCTGATATCTTCGTGGCTCACCGTATGCAAAGCTCCTTTTTGGACTCTGTCCAAACGCAAAGATCGAGGTGAAGAAGGTGGGGATGTCTCACATTTTATTGTCGCTTTATCATCACGTACCTCTTCTCTAGAAGCTGGAGACTAATGGAGAACAAATGAAATTTGAGGGTTTTGTTGGATTACACTAAAATATGAAAGCAATATTAACAACACAAAATACATTAGAAGGAAATTCAATAATTTCCAAGTTAAAGAGTTACTCTTGCCCTTACTATTCCACAATTGCCTGGTTCTCATTTGAACTTCTGAATTATTTTCTTTTTTAACCTTGACTGACAAACCACTATATTTCAGACTTAGCTAGTGAAATGAGCAAGCAGCCATCTTTTGTTCATTCACAGATCTAACAACTAAAGTAATGTCATCAGCTCCACGAAACCAACATAGCTGGCTTCGGTTTACGCAGACTGCAAATGCTAATAAAAGTTTCTGGGAAAAGAAGTTCTTGCTGTCATGTTTAGATAAGCATCAGCAAAACTACCAATTCTATAAAGTCAGTTTCTATGTACCTGTAGCCTTGGCTAATCTTCTGTTTGAAGAACAGAAACTACAATTTGTGTATGCATTAATAGATCCCTGAAATTAAATATTCTTTCATTAAGATTGCAAAACAGCAACTACAAACAACACAGTTGTACCACGTAGCAGCAAAAGAAAACAAAACCCTCAAAAACAAATGACCAAACCAACACTTTCTGCTAAAAGCCATTTTACATTTAATGTCAAAAAAACTTATAATCTTTATCATACAGTTAACCAGCAAATTCTCTCATATGCTTCTGGTATCCATTAACAAGTCGAGAGAAGAGTAAGCAAATGAAGGGGCACAGCAGTAAATAAACTAAAGATTTTACCTTTCTACGGTGTTTCCTTAAATCACTAGGCTGAAAGAGGCGTGCAAAAAAAAATTTGGAAAAGCCATATTTATTGTAAACTGTAGCATAAACTGAAATGACTTCCACAGACAAAATACAGCAGGGAGAATTTAAAACAACTACAGCAACAGCACAGAGAAACATAAGAGAATGAAGCATTCTTCAATCACAGCAGTATTTAAAAATGTATGCCTGAAGACAGAAAAGGAAGGAAAATAATCAAGATTTATACTTGATTGCCTACAGAAGTACTCTAGATATTTCAATACAGTGGTACTGTACGCGAAACTAGCACACAAGATGTGCACTTTCTCTTTAGCAAGAGAAACAGTGGAGCATTTTGGGGCATGAGTTGTTTCCTTTAAAACAGGATATCCAGTTTTATGTCAAGGGCTCTTTTCCCTTTGAAGAACATGACCTACACGTAGCAACAGCAGGCACAGAGCTTAACAACTCGCCAGTATTTCATTCCCAACACCTTAGCAGTTGCGCTAAATAGCATAAAAAGCAGTTGAACTTTAATAACTGTGGAAGAGCACCCATAGCTCATTTCGACACAATAACAACGCTCTTTTCACAAAGTTTAATGTGATGATAAGCTTGTGTCATGGTTCTATGTTTTTTGTTTGTTTGTATTTTTGCGTTTCAGTATTCCACATCAAAACATCATGTAGTGTACGGGGTATTAAAGTGTTAATGCCCAATCCCAAGTACCTATCCCTGTACATGACAGAAGTCACAGGATCTGGCCCTTCTGGGTGGGGGGGGGCGCTCTCTTGCTGCCTTGCAGTGGGTGCTGGAGGGTGCTTTCCTAGCCGTTCCAAGCTTTTCAGGTTTGACTTGGTCCCGGGAACTCTCTCTCTCATCTTGTCTGATTTATTAATCTCAATTTCTATTAAATTGTATTATATTTTGTTATCCTGTATTCCGATATTATAGTAAAATAAGTTTTCCTCCATAGATTGTTGCCACTGTTCTTTTCCTCCCTTCCTTCCTTCCCATTTTTTGTGGGACTGGGGTGGGGGGGGAGGGCAGAGGCCTGTCGCCCGTCACACACATAGATTGATCTGATCAACTCTGTGACAGCTTGATTCAGATTCTACTGTCAGTTTCACCTAATCATCCACCCGCTCCAGAACCCACTGTATTTCACTTCTTAGGTACTTCTCAATTCCGCTACCACTCAGATCAAAATAGCAACCTTGAGTTGTGTGAACAACTTAACAGGTTATTCAGGTTAATATTGACAAATACTAAACTTAGATTATTTGTCACCATTGTATTTGGCAATTCATTATTTCAGAAGACTGTAAACCAAAAATAAAGTCATAAAAATAGCCAGCAGCCTTCAGACATTTTTTGCTGTTTTGTTGTCGGTGGTGTTTTTAAAATCAATACCAACTTCTAAATATCTTCTTATTAGAATGGACTACACAAACTACACAAAATTAAGAAGTTTTGTTGTTGTACTATGACTGTACAGTTGAGTATAAAACAACTTCTGAGAGAAATAACATCAGATTCATATCCAATTTTCCGGCTTTTTCCTCTATTAAATTTGATACAACAAAAATCTGAAAATGTCTGCAATATGGAATGAAAAATATTCATGCAAATTGTTGAAGAGAGATACATAAGCTTCAGAATTGATTAAGTTGATACCTTTTAAACTAGATGAGGAGTTTTCAGCTGAATGTACTGCCCAACACTACTTTAGTTATCTAATTAAGCTAATGCTTCCATCATACTCAAACTACTGCAGCTGTCAAAAATTATAAGAACTCATTCTGTCTCATAATTCCCAGTAGGTTTTCTAAAAGTTTCTAGAAACGTTTTGTTCAATAATTCTAGAAGCACAGCTTATTATTGTGAGAGTAAGGATATAAAGCAATCCACCTCTTGAAATATGTTAATTTATGCAAAATAAAGATGTGCTTGACACTGGATATATGATCTGAGCCATTATAATTTGTTTTTTTGTTTGTTTGGTTTTTTTGTTTTTTTTTGAATACAAAAATGGCAAACAATTCTTTTTTATGGAAAAAACCTTGCATTACATACAAAATTATTACACGTTCATTACAAAAAGCTGGAAAAATAGGTGGCAGAAATGCTTGTTTTTAAACTCCTATCAGAGAGCTAGATTAGATACGACAATCTGTTGCAGCCTGCCTGCTGTTGCAGTGTTGGATAGCATTCCTTGTCCACTGAATCTTACAGTCATGATACATGTGCAATAATCCAAGACAAAGTGTAGTAACCATGACGTTGCACATACAACTATTAAGCAAAGGTTCCAAATCTGGAGACAAAGCAATGTATATAGACAGAAATATTTGTTTAATTCTGACATATTTCTCAGTGAAACACGTTCCATCTGTTAAGGAGATAGATTTGTCTAAAATTTATATAAACAAGAAGACGGAAAACCGGTCTTCCTTTTACAGGTAGACTTACTGCGTGAAACACCTCCTAGAAGGATTAATTTTCCTAAGCAGTTGTAGAAAGGTCAAAAGAACGGATCCATCCTTCCCTACTCACTGCAAAGACCAAGCTGCTACTACACCAGCTACTAAGTCTAACATATTTACCTACATGTTTAATAGGCTAAGAAAAGACACTAGCACTCAATATTACCACAGTGACATCTTACAAACTTCAAGATTAATATAAGACATGCAAATTATGCTTTAGTTGAATATTTAGCTAAAAAAAAAAAAAAAGACATTAAAACTAAAGCTTAAAACAGACAGTAACTTGTTGCTGGAGTGAGGGTTAAAAAGAAAACATTTATTTCTTCCAGAGAGAGTAATGAAGAAAAATCACAGCAAAAGGAATACTTCAGTATGAAATGCTGACCAGTACAATGAATTCTGAACATTCTGCTGGTTTGTTTGTTTTCTTTACAAGGAGAGTGGTTAGGCCCTGGAATGGGCTGCCCAGGGAGGTTGTGGATGCCCCGTCCCTGGACGTGTTCAAGGCTACGTTGGACGGGGTCCTGGGCAACCTGATCTGAATGTGTATGTTTGGTGGCCCTGCTAGGCAGGGGGGTTGAAACTACATGATCCTTGAGGTCCCTTCCAACCTGGATGATTCTGTGAGAGTTGGGCCATGCACGACAGTGGCACTTACACAAACGGGACATCATTACCCCTTGCTGTGGCTGTAGGGGAAGAGGACACTGCAAGGCTTCCACTGCGCAGAGAACACAGAGCTGTCAGCTGTGGTTCAGGGGATGTTTCCTTCACAGGTTACAGAAGCCCACTTTAGCCAAGGAGAAGTAATAATTATTCTCAGAGAGGTGAGATCGCTTCTCTTTGAAAGGGTAGATAACAGCAGGGCAAAGGGAAATGGTTTTAAGTTGAAGGAGGGAAGATTTAGGCTGGATGTCAGGGGGAAATTCTTTACAGAGAGAGTGGTGAGGTGCTGGAACAGCTGCCCAGAGAGGCTGTGGATGCTCCATCCCTGGAGGTGTTCAAGGCCAGGTTGGATGGGGCACTGGGCAGCCTGGTCTGGTATTAAATGGGGAGGTTGGTGGCCCTGCATGTGGCAGGGGGTTGGAGCTTCATGACCCTTGAGGTCCCTTCCAACCCTGGCCATGCTGTGATTCTGTTTGGTAATCATTATGATTTTACCTCACTCTTTTTACAGAAGTTGAAAGGAAGCAGTAGAAAAAAATAGAGAAAGGACAAACAGAGGTAAGCAAGAAGCAGAGGAAGGGGAGAATCAAATGTATTTCCTACAGGAAAAGAACAGTCCCCTGGAAAAATAAAGTTAGTGGATACTTACCAGTGTCATGATACCTAGTCTGTCCACTTCCCTAGCTGGGCTATGCGGAATCCGCCTTGGGGTGGAGCGGCCACTGCCAGGTGGGGAAGAACCAGCAAGGGAACCACTTGCATAGGGAGGAGGAATGGAGCTCATGGACCTGAATCGGCCATGGGCATCCAAGCTCCCACTACCCACTCTGCTTTCAATTTCCTCTGCACGCTGTTCAGTGTTTTCCTTTTCTTCCTGTATAAGCCTGAAAGAAAAAAGGGTTCCAAAGGAACATGGCATTCAAACAAGTACCGTATAAACAGAATGGCCCCACTCAAGCATTCTGAAAAGCAGCAGCACTTGACAGACAAAACAACTGTACTGAAAATTTGGTAATCCAACCTGAAAAGAGGTTGTAAACACTACAACTATTACCACCATGCAGAGGTTTCTGTCCAACTAGCAATACAATCCCTTCCACAAATGAGACTGAAGACCTGAAAGGAATACTTAAAGCACAGGCAATCTAGTTTTTTTGTTTGTTCATCAATTCCCACTCTCCCAGTCTCCCAAAGGAAAGTGAATGAGCAAACAACTCTGTGAGTAACCATATAAAAAGGATTTCTTGTGTTACACATTACTTTTCAGTAAAAATGTAACAGCAGATATGCCATACCTAATCTCTTTGTTAATTGCATCCAGCTGTTCCTGAAGCATCATGGCCAAAGTCTGAGCATCAGCCTGACCACTTGGTGACAGCAGATCAACTGAACTGAATATAGTCTCCCTGTCATCCTCACCATCAGACACATCGACATCACTTTCAAATGCTTGTGCCACGTTTGCCAATACACTTGCTTGCTGGGCTCGCTCCCAGTCCTGCTCATTCAGAGTTTGAACCTGTTACAGGAGAATTAAAGAAAAACTCAGATGTGAAATGTGATATTTCTACTATTTTTCAAGATATTTAAATAATATTTTTAAAAGTCCACTTACATGCTGAATGCATCCATCAAGATAACAACGTTTAGAGAGATGTAAAACAAAAACCTATGACATAGAAAACTTTGCCTCTTACAGGTAAGTACAGTTTAAAACAGCCAGACCCAATAGATAAAACACCATTATCTTAGCTATACGCATTCTCAACAGATTTTTGCTAACAATGAAAACACATTCAAATCAGCTTTTTGTAAAAGTAGAACTTGCAAGACTGGGTTGCAGGACAAGAAGTGTTAGATCAGTGAACGAAAGTTGAAATCCCAAGTGTAGAGACACAAAGGAAGGACTCTTATATTGCACAGATTTTTCATACTTGAAGGAAATTGGACTTTACAGCCCCAAAATTGCAGACTGGAATGGACTGGACTGGAATTATACAGCCTAGTAGCCTTGTATTAGTGAAGTAGAATATCTAAACACATCTTAAAGTGTGTTTTCATATACAAGATCCAGCCCCTTTATTGCTGTGTAATCCTATTCCACCAACTCCTTGCAACTTGTTAACATCATCTAATCTGCTTTGTTGCCATCACTTCCTTTCAGAGTTCTATTACCTTTGAAGGCTCATCTCTGAGAGCTGCCAAACGCCCCTTCTGAGGACGCCTCAGCACAGAAGAGGTGCCATAAGAGTCTGCATGACTGTCAGCCACAGATGAAGATGCCATTGGGTATCTGAAATCTGGCCGGCTAAGACAGGAAGAAACACTATCATTAGCAAGATGGGGAGAGGAGTGAAACAAGCTAAGAAAACCACCCAAATGATTTCCATTGTACCCTCAGTGCCTTTTTTTATTTTTTTCTTTTTTGAAGTGGTGTAATAGCTGCTTTATCTGCTCTATAAAGTATGTTGTATAGCTACAACTGAAGCGTTTTCCTTTACAATAGGTAAAGTTTTTTGTTTCCTCCTTTTTTCTTTTTTTTCCTTCAGGAAATCAGAAAAAAAGATCATTGAACTACAATTAAGTGCTTGTACCTATGATGAAGTGATGTGGCTCTGAGTCTCACTTGGTCATTTTCAGCCCTTAGCGCGTCAATACTTAATATAAGTTTATCCTGTAAAAACAGACACAACGTGTAACAATGTGCATTAAAAAATTCAGCATCAGATCCTAATATATAAGTAAAGATTTAGCCCACTGATCTCATTTCTATGAAACTCAAATATAAATAGTTTTAAAACATAGCTTTGAACAACATAAAACCAAAATGATTTTTGCTACAAAGCACAGCACCATCGCAAAAGGTCATCCAAAGATAATTCTTGGCTCTCTACACTGTGACTTTGTATACATACTCTAAAAGCAGCTACTGAACAAAATTCACACATTACTAACCTTAGGAAAATAAAATGGCAATATTTAATACGAACCAAGATTTGTCAAGTTGTGAAAAACAAGTCCTAAAAGCATCCACTTTTAACTCTACTCATAAATGCTGTAAAAGTTTGAATTTAACAAAGCAATCCAATGAATGAGAGAACAATGAAAGCCCGTGGAAAGTGGCTGATGATTAACATCTGTGCCTTGTGTGAAAACTAGTGGCCTACATAAAAATTTGAAGCACATCCTACAAAATATTCTGAATATGTTCTTCATTTTGTTACAAAATCACAGCCTCCAATATTTTGGCCTAGCTACTTACTAGAACGATCTGGGGAGATGCAGTACACTTGTGATTTAATAAGCAATAACAAGTATTATTTCAGAACAGTGTGATCATAAAATGAATCATCACTGCTTAAGGAAGCAAAAAAAAATGAAAGGCCCCACCACTATTATTCAAGAAGTGAATTTGCCAGTTACAGAGCCAGTCACTACTGCAAAGGAATAACCAAGTCTAATAAATCTCTCTCATAATTTTAAGACAATTTTATCAACAAGCATCTTACGATTTCCACTGCTTTAAGTATACACCTAAGGGAAAATACCCACTGTTAAAGTATTTCTCTTTTCTTTTTACTGTTCATAGTTTTATTTATAAACAGCAAATTAAAAAATACTATGCAAACTTTAAACTTCAGCAAATTGCCAATATATCCATCCACTTTGCATATTCAGAACTGTGTTACGTCTGAGGAAAAAAATATCTATGAAAACTTAACAAAATTGAAGCAAACCGTATTACAAAATAAAAAAAAAATTCAGCCCTCAAAATTGTTATTTTTGGACTAAATAGCATTAATAATGTTGAGCTTTATGGGGCAAGCCAAATCTGCTTCTGCTATGCAGCAACACAGCAATTATTTGCCAACATAACATTTCAAAAATGCATATTATACCTTCTCATGCTGAAGTTCCTCTATTTGTTTTTTTGCATTTTCAATTTCTCGCAGAAGTGAATTCTAAAACAAAATGTATCACAAGTTATTTATAAAAGCTTACCACTCCTAAACCATAACCAATAGGAGTTACTAACAAACTTTGGTCATACTGTACAGATGCATCTTAATTTAGCAGATAGTTTACTTCTTTATCTTTATCTACTATGTTTAGCAGGTACTTTACTTTTGAGATCACACCTCAAAAAATCTTTTACATATACAGCTCTGTAAATAATGGATTTACTAACAGCAGAAACGTTTCTATGTGTATGTATATACAAAATACAAATACTTTACTTGATCAAAAAACAAACAGTAATTATGCAGCTAAAGAACTTACTATCTGTTTAGTCTTTGGTTACTAAGGTATTACTGGCTATTATCATTTTGCTTTTGAATTTTCATTTTGCTTTCACTTTTCTGATCAACAAAATTACTATAAACGCAAGAGCTGTTTTCTTCACAATTATGTTGCAACTTTTAAACAGCTCCAATAAAGGTACTTACAACTACTATAATCTGTTTGCTCAAAACAGTTCCCAAATTCAAATTAAGAATCATCTGAGAGCTACAACAATCAAAAAGATTTAACTAACGTGACCACAGTAAATGATTTTAAACAAAAGTCAAAAGATTCCCCCTTCTAATAGTAAATTTATAACCACCTCATGTATTCTTTGCTTTCCAAAGTTGCCAAGAAGTTCTGCTAAGCACATTTCCTTGAGATGAGTAATACAATTATTTGCATTTTAAACCTGTAATAAGATTTCGTAAGTGAACAAACAAATCATTCTGGGAAAAGAGCTTCAGTGATCAGAAGGAAAGTACTGAAGTTTTATATGCACCTTTCTTTCCAATTTATTGGAAGAATGAGCTGGAAGCCATTCCAGGGAGAATTTTTTTCTAGAAGCTGTTACTGACAGTAAGGAACAACTAAATCTCTCTCGTTATTCATGAATGTAGTTCAAATTTGAGGGGAAAATAAGTGCTTTAGGTTAACTCCAATGCATCTTTCCCAATGTTGGCCATAAAAAGAAAAAATGCCATCAGCTGCTTCTCAGAAATTGAATTTATGAACACTGTCAGAGCAACCTTAACAGTAAGGCCCATAACAAGAGAGTCAGAAGTACTGGGAGCAGCTGGTGATCTCGAAAATAGCAATCTTAAAACCTAGAAGGCAAAAGTCTATGGCCTTAGATATCAGATAACTGACCTCCCAGTCCATGACAGGTGAGTTGGAAATAGATGATCTTTAAGGTCCTTTCCAACTCAAATCATTCTATGTTCATACAGGAAGCATTCTTCACCATTAACCCGAAGGACCAGAACCAGCAGGACCTGCATTTGTACTACAGTACTTGATTTTTCTTATCCCCGAAAATGCAAAAGCAGGAAAAAGAGAAAACTAAATCTCTAATGATCTGAGGTATGGGCAGTTCTACGACTCTCAAAAGACCAAAAGCTTAGGGATTAGAACTGACTTAACATGAACCCACGAGAAAGTAAACACCCATTGAAGTCTGAATACATCACTATAAGCCACTCAGTTTTTACTGAGGCATTTCCCCAGCCTCCAGTACAAGAAACTAATTGCTTACTAATCCAAGACAAAGCAATTCCAATTCAAAGTACTACTGGTAAAAGGCACTGATTTTTTTTTTATTTATTTTTTTTTTTGGTCATAGAATAAGAGAATTCTTAAAAGACAGGCATGAAAGAAAAACCCTTGAGGACCTAGCTCTAAAAGCAGAAAGGAATCAAAGGTAAATATGTAGTAAAAGAGGAATTAAATATAGGAGAAGGCTCTGACACGTGCACCAACAACACAAGGAATAGTTCCATTATGTTTGTATAACCTGTTCATCTGGAAGAGAAGACATAAGATTGTCTCAACCTGCAAGAATTCCATAATGATTTAGAGTAACCAACACAGACAAAAGCTGTGGGAAACAAAAGGAATCTGAACTGAAGAGGTCACATTTCAAGTCCTAATTCTTCAGACTTCCTGTATTACACTGGACAAGCCTACTTATGCAGTCCACATCAGTCAACTAAAAAAAAATAAAGCATCCTAAAAGACATGATCTCAATGCATGTTTAAGGTCTATCCTCTACCCCTCCTCCAACCCCCAAAAAAGAAATTTTAAGAATATACTTCTCATTACAAACTACAGAAATCGCTACAGAATGTTGAACATCTAATGAATAAACACGCTAGGAATGTGACTTAAGGTTACCTTATCTTCCAAGGCAGCCATCCTCTCCTTGAGATGAAGCTGAAGCCTTTCATTAGATTCAGAGAGTAGCTTATCCACAGTTTCTGACAAGCGTTTATTATGCTCTTCGTTCATCTTCTCTCTCTGTCTAGCCTAAGATAAATAACAAAAACTAAAATTCTTATGACAAAGTTACTGAAATAACTTGGAACAATGTCTTGCTGGTTGTAAAGCGATGTGCTTTCTTAATCTATATTTTTCTTTAATAGAAATGGTTTTTCCAAAGGGATAAGAAATACTGCGTGTATCCCCAAGACTCTGTAAGGAAGTATAGGGGACACAAGATTTAAATGAGCATTTGAGATCAGAAGTTTGAAAGTTTTAGCTTACACTTTAAAACAAACCAGATTTCAAAAGCAATTAATTATTTATCATCTAAAAATCATTTTTTGCACACTCAGTTACTTCAGCAAGATTTCTGATCAGATTTCTTCATCAGAAAGTATACTCAGAAAGTATAACTAACAACAAGGTAATTCCAAACCTATTTCAAACCGATCAGAGACTTTCAGCTTTTCCTTGAGACTGAAAGTTAGCCATAGAAAGTGGTCCAGATCACCCAGCTGAGCCAACCTAAACTCTGATTTATTTTAGAGATGAAACAAAATCAGCTTTGCTGAATGGTAGAAAACCATGAAGAGAATCAGATTTTCAGCTTTGTTTCAGTGTCAAAAATGTGTATCATACCCTTTGTAGTTCTTGATTCTTTTCTTCTAACTGTGCTTCCATCTGTCTCAGTCGCTCTTCTATATTGCCATGCCTCTCTTCAGCCTGTCAATTTAAAAAACAAAATCAAAATTTTTTATTAAAAAAAAAAACTTTCAAAGGCATAAAAACATCGAAGCATGACAGTATATCTAACATGCTTTGTGTAACTGCCATTTATGATAATATACAATGCAGAATTGATGCCTTTCTCTCACTAAGAGTATCTAGTGTGAGAGTTTGCATGTTATGTAACAAGACAAAGCCCCTCACCACTAGATCCTGTGAATCAACTCTTACTTGCAAATGATTTTGTAACAGATTTTCATTCAAAATTCCCAAAAGCCAACAAAAAAAAAAACCTAAACGCATTCTCAACTTCTCACTAGCCTAGACACTATGAGTTTTTGTTGTTGGTCATGACAAAGCAGAAAGCAGCAAGCAGAAATGAAGACTAATACACAAATTCTACCTTCCTAAGTTTGGTGGTAAGTTCCAACACTTTAGCATCTTTAGCAGCAGAGTTCCCAGGAGACAAAAGGTCAGACTACACAGCCAGTAAGGGATGGAAGAGATAACAGGGAAAGAAAAGAAACTAAGACTTTAAAGAGACACATATACAAAAAGGTTCATTTATACTCAACACATATTACTTCAGATTCCACTACTCCATTTGCAATCCTCCAAAAGTCTTTATACTGCTGACTACCCATTACTTCTCTCAACCTACATGCCTCACTCTGTTAACAGTAGAAGAAAAATGTTTTTCCCCTTCAGAAATTGCTACTTATTTCAATACCTATTATTGAAAGAATTGTAATAAAACCTAACAACGTAGCAGTTCAAAAAGGCACCCCCATAATGCAACAGAGCAACAAGAAAAACTAATCAAATTCCAGAGAGAAATTAAAGACACAGGACAAATCAGAGTGTATTTCAAGAGAAGAGCAGAAATAATCTCTGAAGTGGTTAGGGAAAAACTAAAACAGATCAACAAAAACAACAGTAAGAACAGATTTTTTCGTAGTGGGACAATAATAGAGAAAAAGATCTCGAGGACGTTGTCCAGTTATCTTACCTTTGAAAGTGCTGCAACTCTCTGTGCTAGCTCAGCTTCCACCTCTGGTAAAGTTTCAGCTTTTCTCAAAGTCTGCTGCAGCTTCTGCTCAGCTAGTTCCAGCCTTTCTTGCAATTGCCTGTTCTTATCTTCACTCTATACAGGATTATGATCAGCAATTTTGAGTGTTAAAATGGGAATTGATTTTGATCAAACACAAAGTTGAAGAGACAGTTTACTGACTTTACTAGAACTAAGGACAACAAGCTATCCAAAACTGGTCTCATGAACAAAGAGGTGGCATCTTCCCTTTCAACACATGAAAGGAAAGCCTTATTTTTTTTTTTTATTGCAAATATTTTTGAGGATTCCAAAAGCAACTCTATCACTGAACAAATACAATGATGGTATGGGAATTATATAGAAAATATTGTAAACTTTCAACGTCAAGGCTCTGCTAAAAGTGAGTTATACTAAGGATAAATTCATTTGTCTTTAAAATAACACTACGCATGTTACCAGAAAATTTATTTTAAAATATAAGTGTGTACAAAACTTATAAAAAAAATTACAAACAGTAACTAAGTGTTGCTTGGCTTCCTCCAGTTAGAAAGTGACTGGCTAAAAAAAGGACAAAATCCCTCCTCTGGTATGATCAAGTCACTGAAATGCTTAAAAAGCTCTTCTCCAGGTTACTCTCATCTTCGTTTTCAGGATAAAGCTCTGTACAATGCACTCCCTACCAAAAAATAAATATCAACAACAGTGCACTACAAATATTTGTTTTCCTATAAAAGCAAAGTGAAGTGCTTTGGAATAGTACAAATATTATTTCCATTAGTACTATGCTGAGCAAAATGTACTGAGCAATTTACAACCTGTCGATGCATGGAGTCTTTAGTGGCTATTTCGTTTTCAAGTTTATCATTGAGGTCATGCACAGATGTAGCTTCACGTTGTGCAGCGAGGTAGCGTTTTTCAAGAGTTGTAATTCTCTCTTCCATGTCCTCCTTCTGGGCCATAGTCTATCCAAAAGGCAAGACAGAATGTAGTCTTTTAATACTGGGGATAATTATTTACTGATCAAACAACAGAGCACACAACTTGAGCATAATCTGTAACTTTAGCTAATAAGTTCAATAACTTGTTTTTAGTGGTTTGTTTAAAACCGCTGATCTTTACTTAATGGATGGTCAGAGTGTTCTGAAAACTAATCAAAGGTCCCTTTCAGTTTAATAAGGATACATCCTCTTCCAGACTACACTGTAAGTCATATTAATTTGAAGGTTAGTGACGGATGGGTAACAGGAACTGTCCACCACATCACTCAGTGATACTATAACCGCATACAACTTTAACAACAACAACAAATGAACACGAATACAGTCAGCACCTATGACAAGATAAGTATCTTTCATGCTTCAAGTCCACAAAGCTAGATCTCTAGTTTAATAAATTTACTTGAAGTGCCTATTTAATAATAGGCAAGTTCAGAAAACAAATTTTCTTAAGGAATTGGATTTTTTTTTTTTCTTTTTTTAATAAAAGGACCATCATGCTGTAAACAGTTATGCCTTATCTTTAGACCAAAGAGCATCAAGGATTAACTAAGCACCAGTGACAAATATTATAAAGCAATTACACTCGTGACTACCCAAATTTTGATAGTTTATTCCTCACCTCTCGTACATCTCTCTGCAATTTTGTGTTCATCTCTTCAGACTTTATTAAGTCTTTTCTAGCTGTGTCAAGATCTTCTTCTAGCTCCGTTACTCTACTAGATAAAGCAGTAAGGCGTTCTTTCATTTGTGTCTGTTCCTTGTTTTGCTTATCTATGATGTCTTGGAGTTCAATCACTTTAGCAAGATTTTCATCATGGCACAAAGAACCATCAGAAGATCGCTATTAAGGAGAGAGAAGTATTTACATATGATACACAAATTTGAAAAATGAATTGTTAGTTAGCAGTAAATATCTCACCCCTGAAATAATTCTATTATGAATTAGATTGCAAAAAGCAAAACAGGCTTTTTGATCACATCTTCACTCAAAATCTTATGTTATGGTTTACAATTAAAATATTCTGGTTAATCTTAAAAATAAATAAATAAATAAATAAAATCAAGCAGCTTAAAGCAAATAGCTCTACCTTCCCATTTGTAGTTGGTGTATTTTCTTGTTCATGATTCATATCCAGCATCCCATCTGGAAGCGTTTTTTTCTGATTATTTTGCTCTTTCAGAATCATTAACTAAAAGAAAAGAAAAGCTTATATAAGTTTCAAGTTTAATTTCCATCTCAATAGCAATATAAAGAGCAGCTGTAAAAGCAAAGGAGCAAAACAAACTTACTGCAAGGTATGTGTAAGAAAATATGTCACAAGCACTCAAAAAATATGCCACTGCACCCCAACAGTTGATCTTCTAAAACCACAGAAACTATGTTGATTTTTTTAAGGCTTGATATTTTTTCCTCTCTCCTCTTCTGGTCTTCCACAGAACGTTACGCAATTAAAAAATACAGTTATCTCCACTTGGTAAAAATCAAAAGTGTAAAATTGAAAGAAAATCTTTAGTAACTGAATAAATGACAAGTATTGATTAAACACTCACATCCCACACCTGAGGAATACTTTAAAGAGAAACCTACCTCTTTATGCGTAGTACCTAGTTCTTCTTCCAATAAACTACATCTTTCAAGTGCTACTCGTAACCTCTCCCTTACCTGAAAGAGTCATTTCAGTATTATCAAATTATTTGAAATTAAGAAATCAACTTCACACACTGCCACACTACCACACACTTTCAGGTTATAAACAATGCTTTATTTTCACTCTGTTCAGAGATCAGCTTAATCTCAAGTCAGTAGTAATTACAACAGACAATACAAAAATAACTAGATAAACAATGAATGTGTCAAAATTTAGCTTTTTCTTTTTGTCATTATCAAATTACATCTCAGCATGACCCGTACCTATAGGCAAGAATTAAATGTATCCAGAATTTAGCTACCCTTTTGTAAGGCACAAAGCATGCATGTTTTTGCTTATTCGCTACAAGGAAGAAGGAATACACATCTCCTGAAAATAACCTGCAAGACTTTGTATACAAGTTCACAAAAGCTGTTCAATAAACTATGAGTTGGCAGCAAAATTCACAGCAAGTTCCACCATTAGCATTGCCTGCTGCTAACATCAGGTACAGCTGAAGGGTGGAGCTCCTTTAAATCAGCTTTATTTAATAGCACAGCATAAGCAGATTTCTTTCCTCTTGTTCTCTCTAGCCCACTTGTTGTATTACACAATTAAAAGGCTAAATCCTCATATTATACAGGTAAGTAAACATATGTGTTCCTCCAACAAATACATAAACCAAGCATGTTCGGATGCAACATTAGCACAGAATGACAGAATGCTGGAATAAACTACAGCACCTTGCTGCAGTACAACACCTTTTCTTGGGAGTGTGGTTACTAACGCAGCTTTAGCACAGCCACCATTTTAATATAACAACTTAAGTATATACAACTGTATGGTTCACACTAAGAAGAGATAGGATTTTTAAAACATTAACCAGCATAGTTATTACCTTTTCATCAAGGGCTTTGTGGTGTTCAAATAAAGATTTTAGTGCTTTGAGAACTTCTACTTCACTAGAAACTCCTGCTGGAGATTGAGCTTGTCTCTTCACAACAGTCATTCTGAGAGATCGCTCATGCCTGGAGACAAGACACTCCAAATGTTCCAGTAATAGCTAAAACAAAAAGCAGCAATGTTTATTCCCGTTCTGCAGAGTTACAGAGAACTGCGCCTCCTAAAACACCAAATTCTGACTTTTAAATTTCAAACAAATATTATATCATGTCCAAGGACACATATTCACATTTCATTCCTTTCACCCATACTAGAAGTGATATCAGAGCTAATGAATTCCCTATACTCTACATGGTTTTAAAATCAGGTTTCTACTTAACTGAGCCCTTCCAGTTCTTCCACCAATCTGAAGAACAGTGTCAAAAGGACACACAAACAGAATACTCTTAACTGTTCTGCTGTGTAGCTGTGTAATCTGATGGCAAAGACTACTACAGCTTGCCCACTCTAGTCTTATCCAGAGTACTGTACATTTTCAAAACTGTAACTAGAAGAGAGCTGAATGACAGATAGTACTGTGATCTTAAATTGCCTTCTCCTGATTCTGCACGGCAATATCTGGAGCCATACATAAGCTTCCAGCCCTTCTTAACAGACATTCACATCTGCAGGATGACTTATGTGCAAATAGCAAGGTAAAAAAGCATTTAGCTTTTCAAATTCTATATTCAGTGTTTTTCCTCCACGTAGTTGGATGCTTCAGAAACAGTGACCTTGGACAAAAGAGAAGGAACTAACCCTAGTATTATTTCTTTCTGCTTTCAGTTCAGCAATTTCTTCTTCTCTTTCAAGCAGCTGTTCCCTGCATACATTTAGCTCTTTCGTAAGTGCTGCAAATTCCTGAAACAAACCAGACAAACGTAGATACATTAAATACTGGGATGTAGCAAGAGTGGATTCATACGAACACTTGACGTAATTTCTTAAAGAATTTATTTCAGATGTCTGAAACCGATACAGTTGTACACTCACGATAAGCAGGCTTAAGTTTCAATGCTTAAAACAGTTATAAAGTAACAATAAAAGACACTGGAACAGTAGTTTGAAAACTTGCTTCTGTCTTTCCAGTTATCTGAGTCATGGTAACCCTGGTAAGCAAACCTGTTTCTATTGCACTTATATATTGTTTCTAAGGCTTGGTGTTTCTGATACAAAGGTATTCTATTGAGCAACTGAAATAGCTACTACATCCTAAACTGCTCCATTCTCTAGCAACAGTGTGACAAGAAATATAACAGGCACTGGATCAACTCAAAGAACACACTCCGGATACAATGTAAAATACAACCACACGAGACTGTCATTGAGCAAATGCTGAGAATTATCTTCCCTTCCAACTCAGTTTGGTCAAATGTCAGGTGTAACCTGAATCACATTGAAAACAATTATTAGTAGTAAGTCTAAACATAAACAAGGTCATACTTTAGAGGACAGCGTTGTAGAAAACAGGGTTGAAAGATCACTTTTGTTATCAATGCCACTTAGGCACTAATGAGAAAATAAATGCACATCAGCCACCTCAATGACTGGTGAACATTACTGAAGTACCCCTGCAAGAAAAGATAGAAATGCCAATAAACTGATTAGTCTTCACTAATTCTCTACTTTCTATGAAAGAGAAAGACCAAACATGTCTGTTAGCACATAAGTACAGCTGCACTGCTAAGACAAGGGAGGTAGGGCTAGGAATATACCATGTAAACACACCGTGCATAAAAGCTGCTTCTCCAATTTTTCTAAATTCTGCAAGATACATTGCTCAATTGACAGCAGCTGCCTATCAAGTAGAGGCTTAAGATGGTGCTGTTTCGTAGTAAAATTCAAAGTGACAAACAGCCATGCTTAAAACAAAAGGACACATCAACTAGTACAACTACTACTACACCCATAAAATCTAACTTGAAGCTAAAACAAGCAGTCGAAAAATATGCATTAATTTAATTAAGCAAAAAATTTACAAAGCTTTAATCTAAAACACATACAACGAAAGACAAGAAATTCGGTTGCATGATATATTGCCTAGAGTAAACTCCTTCAGGATTACTAACACAGCAGGCATTAAGAAGTTGCTGTGACCAAAAGACAGCACCACCGCAGATGCAGAATCCTTCATCATAACTCCTCCTAAATAAAAATTTATCATGCATATTCCAGTCAAAATTTGTGAGCATGACTATTTCACCTTTATACCTCTAAAGTAATTTTCACCACCCTTAAAAAAAACCGACTTATGATTTTCAAGAAAAAAAAAAATGCTGAAAACACACATACTAGGCATCCAGGTCAGTAAATTCATAGCTAATGACAGCTTTAAACATGCAAAACAAAACATAAAAGATTCTTGAGCGCAAAGTAAACCAAGAAAGGGAAACTCCTCCCCAAGCACTACAGGAGCTGGAGGAAAAATTCACTCTGCTTTAAGCTCTGCCTACAGAATTCTCCTTCCTGTTGGAATTTGTACTGCGCCCCCAGTAACCCCATGGGACTTTCTACGACTCCCAGACAAATGACAGCATGCATTTCTTTTGCTCCAGATACAAGTGCAGGTAAACCCAGCCAAGATTCTGAAGGTGTAGCTCTTCACAGGTCCATCTTGTTATTTTTGTATATTATGCAACTGATTGTTTTCAGGAGGTACTGAAACTACTACAAGTACTAAGACTCAATGTATTTCCAAAGGAGCTTGACACAAACATTTTATGGGTTGTTCTTTTTCCCCTTTTTCAAAAAAAAAAAAAAAAAAAAAAAAGAAAAGAAAAAAAAAGAAAAAAATCTCCCTTCAAGTGCCAACATCAAAATCCAGAAGCATGGACACTAAGTAAGGACTTCAGGCTGACACGGTGAGCTCTATATTCCTCCCGACTATCTCAAGTCTAGAGAACAGAACAAAGAAAACAGTAAGGACTATCAGACACTGTTTTGCCATCTGTCCTCAACTTAGTATCACTGCATGGCATTAATAAAAATGTTACTGAAAACAACTGCTGATGAGCTCTGTCTACAGAAAAACAGTATATTTCAAAGGAAGCTGATTTACCCTTTAAATAATAATTACAGACAGTTCTGTTCCATTGCATTCTCCTGCGCAAATATAAACTGTAGCACAAATATATCATAATTCTGACGTGAACCATCGTACTGTCAGGTGACCCAAGAATAACAATGCACATGAGAATTTATACTGCTGCTCCAGAAACAGACTGACACGTATTTCTAGCATTGCATAATACATTCATTGCTGTTTGTTTTTGCAAAATGTATTTGCTTTGAGTCCCATAAGCAGCTTCAGAAAGAACACTCAAGTGTCCTCAGTTTCAGTTGATGCTGCCAAAAGACATGTTCTTTCTAGTTTAGATCACTCTCTTCAACGGCAGACAGTTCACGATTTCCTCAAGCAGTTCAAAAGGAAACTATTCACAACTTCATTACCTAAAAACACATTCTGAGTTGTCTCATCTTCTCCAGCATTAAATCAGTGTACAGAAACAAATACAGGAAACAAGACAATTCATAAGAAGCTTTTTTACTTGTCCAAATACTGTATTACTTTGTACGTAAAGACAAACTTGAAAGCTTCAGAATTGAAGTTCTGCTCTGCTTTCCAGTTGCAATCAAAACAATAAACAGTCTACTCTAAAAACTGACAGGAGTGGGGACTCAAAATAAGCACAACAGAGCACTTACTACAAGAAACAGTGTGCCAAATATACCAAATAAATATCCTCTGTTGTTTAGAATGCACTGGCCATGTAGTAAACTGAAATGCTTACTCAAGAAAGTAACTTTCCGAACCAAATATGACTCTCTTATTGTCAGAAAAGAAAACTCAACAAAAAACTAAATTCAGTGGAAGTAACTTTGTTGCTCTTCAGTAATTCATTTTCTGGGTTTTGTCCACATATCCTCCACAGGTTTTTAAAACAATGGCATTTCTTCATGAAGAAGAGTCTGTATTCTGGGCACAAGGTGAAAAGGAAAAGCTGCCAGCAAAACAGACATGTGGAGCGAGATCTGGAACTTTTTTCTAAGACTCCTGCTGCGTTTGTAAGTAAAAGCAATGGAGAATCTCATGTCTCAGCCCCGGCCCGGTGGGAGCACATCTGAGCCACAGCACAGAAAATACACCAGCAAACAGCATTTGGGCAGGCATCACCCATGCCTAAAGAACGTAAGGACAAACACAGTGCCTGAGCGACCATCCTTCCAAAGCCACAGCTTTTGGGGGTGATGCAAAGTGTTCTTTTTCTAATTAGGTGTTTCTGTTCAAAGGTTTTCACTCCAGCAATTCATTCTCTGGTGACAGCAGCATCTCCGTGTGTGATGCCGTCGACCTTCCAAAGCACTTAGATGAGAGGCAGCAAAAGCCCCTGCTGCATCGTATTCTTGTGCATTTCCCTCATTTCTCAGGACGAGGGGAAATGGCCTTAAGTCGCGCCAGGGTAAGTTTAGACTGGATATCAGGAAAAACTTCTTTACAGAAAGGGTTGTGAAGTACTGGAATAGGCTGCCCAGGGAGGTGGTTGAGTCACCATCCCTGGATGTGTTTAAAAACTGTTTGGATGTGGTGCTCGGGGTCATGATTTAGCGAGGATTGTTAGGGCAGTTTGGTGAGGTCATGGCTGGACTTGATGATCTTTAAGGTCTTTTCCAACCTGAGCAACTCTACTGTATAAGAACTGAAGTAGCACCGGCTGATCTAGCTGTCAAGCCTGTAGAATTGTGATGTCTGATCTGATACTTGGCTACTTAAAAGACGATGGTGGTCCAGGAACATAACAGCTTTCAGGTAACAGATTTTCTTCACATTTATTACGAGTATACTTTACAGGCTCCACGGATAGTAAACTGCAACCCATTAAATGCTACATGATAGGAAAGATGACACTAAAATTTAAAGAAACAGGTAATCCCTGTGAATCCGACAACAGAAGCTATATAGCAGGGACGCTCTTTCTACGGTAACTGCAGAGTACAGTAGGGTTGCTTGGGATTTGCTCAAACAAAAGACATTTTTGCACAAAATACAAGTGCCTCTCTTAAGCAAATAAGAATTCAAGATTAAAGGTATGACTAGAAAACTTATTTTAAGGGTAAGAAGAAAAACTTTTAGCTTATCAAGAAAATATTATATATTAAAAACTATCTCCTGGCAATACAAGGATGAAGTTGCATCTTTAGGAACATCTCCACCCCAACTACGTGAGCAACATTTACCTGTTTAATCCTTAAGTAGCATTCTGTTCTACTGTTAACATTCTGTTCTGTAATCTGCACATCAAGCAACCCACACAATTATCCAATATGCTGAGAATATAATAAGAACAACAGAGGAAAAAAAAAACCAAACCAAAACAAAGCCAAACAGGCCATCAGGGATGAGAAACCAAGGTAAATATGAGACAAGTTTCCATGGTGTTACTCATATTACATGTAATCCATGCTTATTCTAAATAGTGTGTGCACAGAAATGAGAAGCATCATAAATAAAACAATCAAATCAAACCTAAATACCTACACTTAACAGGATATTTAATAGTCAGCTCATTTTAAACCCAAGGGTTGTAGGTAGCAGCAGTAGTCAATATCCCAACATACCAGGTTTTAAAAGTACACATTCAATAAAACTTAACTGTTTAACAGAATCTGGAGGGGTCAAGTAACAGCAAGCAAGTTTTGTAGCTACTGACTCACACCAGTTTAGCTTTTTCAGCTGTCAGGATTATTAAATAATTCAAGAGCAGAGCTACAACTCAAAAGCACTTGCATGTTTTGATCATTAAATCCTGCCTTCCAAGAAAACACAGAAATCCAGGAGAAACAATAACCAATATAAGCAGTGCTTTGTCTATCCAGTGTATCCAGCCCAATAAATCAGATTACTTTCAACCTTTCCAATATCTATGGCATGCCAGAAAGGGTAAAACAAAAATTAATCTAGAGTGTAAAAAAAAAATAAAATTAAATTAAATTAAAAAAAAAAATTGTTTTTTGCTTTTCACCTAATGAAATTACTTTTCAGTAAGCACTGAACATAGATATGGTTATGTCAGACTCTTGAGTCTGAATTAAAATGTCTTTCACACTCAAACTGCCTTAGAAACATAGGTGAAGGTTTCTTTAATTGTAGCAACTTTCTCACATTCCAACCACTGACAATGAGATAGTTTAAAACGTTTAGTGTAATTTTGATCAGTCTACATTTTCATTGAATGAAAAGCCATTTTTCCCCTCTCTACCAAAAACTGTGCCTCTACTTGAAAACACTAAAACAAGCACTGCACCCAGCTAATGAGTAGTTATTAATAAACTTAATACATATTAAAGTTTAGCATCTTTTATCATTCCAGTTCTCTTTCAGTAGAATATTCTTGAACTTCACTTCTTGGATTGACCTTTCTGGGCTTTGTCATTAATGATGCTCCACTCCAAACATCCAATTATGTTTTAAAATGTTTACAGTTGTATAATTTTACTGCTCTGGAATGAAACACACTGCTTCCAGTCCACTTCAGAGCTGGAAGCCCTAGCGTTTGACAGAAAGCAATGTGCAAAAGAACTCTAACTCACAGTCAGTAGGTAGCAAACAGATGCCCAAGAGCAAAACAGAAAAGTTCAGTGCAAAGCCAAATCTCTACAGCAATAAACAGGTTTCCAGTTACTGTCTTGACTGACCTGCTCTCCTTTACATGCAGCGTTCACTGAGCCTTAACTACAAAGCACTAAATCTGGATTTAATTGCTAAGAACTTTCAGGAAGTGCTGCATATTGAAGTACAAGGAAACATAAATGAGGATGAACAATATTTGGTAGTTTTGCAACAGAAATGCAGAATTAACAGGAAAAAAAAAGGGGGGGGGAAGGAAACACATCAGTTCCATGTTCTCATCTAAAGCTCCTCTTTCCCATAATAATATTTCTGACAGACATTTCCTATTGGAGCATGGAAGTGTAGAAGTACTGAAACCCAAACATGGCAGAATCTTTGACCTCTTGAAACATCAGAGGTTCTCCTTTCACCACACTAATTAATACCCAAAGTTCACACACGCTCTTTGGAAAGAGAGCCTGTAAGCTCAAGCACACAAACTGCAGGTTGAAGGCAGGCAAACAGGAACCACCTACACTCAACTCATTAAATGCAGCCAACAGAAGCCATTTAAATATGCAAAATTATTACCATCTATGCTATCAAGTTTAATTTTCTCTAAATCATGCAAACCATCACTGTTATGCATATAAGGCTAAAGCAAAGCCCAGTTCAAAAATATATCTTGGTGCATCACTGGAAAGCCAACAATCACCGATTATACACATCATTTTACAGTGCAAAGTAGAACTAAGCCCTGGCAGCATTCTGTTTTCTTCAGTGTTAAATGCACCCCTTTAAGTCTGCAAAATTCAGCAAGAAGAACATAACAGTGTTTAGCTTAGGTCTAATTTTGCAGTTTGCTATGATCCTTCCTGTACGACAACCAGCCTTGATATCACTGACAGATTAAGAATCTACGTTTTCTTCAAACTACTCTTTCATCTCTTCATCAATTTTAACAAATCACTGGCAGCATCTGTGGCCAAAGTATGTGTGTTCAAAGCATGGTGGATCACAGAGCCTACTTTCAGTTAACTTAGAGCAGGGAACACCTACTTTCAACTCAACCTTTTTAACAGAGATTTTTAAACTACTTTTACAACTATAGATGTGTATCTAAGATTCCATACTGAATCAGCAAACAACTATACCAAAACAATTCCACCCCATCCCCAAAGGCTTTTTCCAAATACTCAATACTTGTGGGGGGAATTCTGTCACTTAGGACTCAGCAGCATTCACTAAGAATTAACAAGAAAAAAAACTGAAGGCTAACTACAAACTCAAGTTGTAAGTTCTTCTCTTGTCTTGCAAAGTAGTTGCAAAACGCTGCTACTGAAACTACATTGTAAATCTTCAGAGTAAAGAAGTTCAGAAGTAAACAGCCAACATGCAGCAAGCATAGAGTATACAGAAGCTGTCCTCAAAAACTTAATATCTATTCACACACAAAGGTAGTGAGTCTATGGCCCATCCAGTTCCAATCCCCTGCCATGGGCAGGACTGCCACCCATCAGATGGGGCTGCTCAGGGCCTCATCCAACCTGGCCATGAGGCCCTTCAGAGATGGGGCATCCACAGCTGCTCTGGGCATCTGAGCCAGGGCCTCACTGCCCTCACAGTAAACGTACAAGATCAGGTGAATATTCATCAGGAAAGCTTCAGTCATCATCAAGGAGCACGGCTTTTAAGCTCAGGGTGTGTTTGCCTACTTTGTACAAGCTGGTCAGTGGTTGTACAGTAGTCCTTTCCAATACTGTGCAAGCATCAATACTCATATTCCAAAATTATAATAGTTCACAAAAACACTTTGAAAAATATTTGGGAGATATCTGGAACAAATATGCCTTTCAGTTACAGTCTGAACTAGTGAATTTGAAGGGCCTCGCAGTGTGAATGATCATTTTCCTGCACCTCTGGTTTAGTCTATTTTCATTAGTAACTAATACAGTGAGTAGTAGGACAACTTCTTAGTTGTAGCTTTAGGCATCTCCATTTTTGGAGTCCACGTCAGTAAAAAACTTACCCACACCCATATCCACCATGGCAAATGGAGAATACAAGTTGTACTTAATTAAGAGGAAGAATCTTGCTTTACCAGTTCGACAAGATACAGGGCAAAACCAGTCTTCATATTTAATATGACATATAAGAGATTTCATTTAAGCTTTTCCTCTCCACAAAGAAGTTGGTCAAGATCTCCTGGGATGCTGCAGATGATTTCACAATGCACAGCACTCCTCAAAACTGTACAATCACCACAAAGTATCCGAGAACATTTAACAGAAGTTCAACACTGTTAGTGGGACCCTCCATTATGGAGACTGACTGCTACTACAGCTGTAACAAGTTTGTTGTAAACAACGCTGAGCTGTCAGTTTCCTTAGGCAAGAAAAAGATACCAACCCCAAGCATGCTGCACTCACAAGGAACACCACAACTCTTGCTCAGCTGACATTATATACTAAACTCCTTTGAGTTAAGAATTAAATATCATTTAATCCATAATCCTGAATTTCAGCATTTGAATCTTCACGGAAATAATAATTCACTTTTTCCCCAGAAATAGGCCCAGAATAAGATTCTTCATGTATGATTATTTCAGAGATGGGATCTCTCTGCTTGCAAAAACTGTAAGCAGCAGCTGAGGCTCTGCCCTGCCTTATTCCAGCCATTAATCTTGGCTCTAGTTGCCAGGTTTAGCTCTGGCCAGTAGTTGTAGAGTGTGTTTTTCACACTGTGTTAGAAGGGAGTGCTTGGGAATATCTGAATAAGACTGGCCCAGCCACTCTCATTAAACAAGCATCAACATGAATTTCCCTTCAATGCTCCGATATATATTTATATACACACACAAATGAACTTTTCTTTTGCCAACTGATGAAAGTTCAGTTTTATAGTTTCAAACTTGTTTAAGCAAGTAATACTCCACGAAGACAGACAGATGCCTTCAGCACATAATTCAGCTCAACTGGCAGGCCCTTTACATTTTGTTTTTCTACTTCTTTGTATTCAATCACTCAGTTTACAAGCTAAGTGAATTTACTAGCTGAAGCTAAATACTCAAATCTGCAACATTGGGAATGAAAGCAATTAGATCATTCTATTAAAAAGTTTCCTTTTACGAACAAAAACTACTCTAAAACCTGTTCAAAGAGTATAATCTCATGTCTCAAAGCAGACATGTCTAATATTTAAAAACAAAAGCTTAACCCAGTAACAGATTGTCAACATTTGTTTTACGCTTACCTTAATGCTTTGTTGCTTGCTTGTTTTGACTGCACAAAGACATTCAAAACAAACAGTTCCATCAAATGTCATAACAACCACCTGAACCCAAAAAACATGCTACCTCACAGAACACATCCAAGGATACTGATCAACACTCAACATGCTGTGACCAGCAACAGATGCTGCAGCAAAACATGGATTGGTGAGGAGCATGGCCTTCAAAGAGGAATAAGCTCCTGTTCCACAATGGGTTACAAATGAGGGAAAGATGATGCAGCCAGGAAACCATGAGGCCTTGTACTCTTTTGAGAGATAATACAAGCTTGGCCCATTTCTCCTCTACTACCTCCCAGGACAATTCTTTATAACCATTACACAGCATACAGAAAGTGTTACGCAGTCTCTGGAGACTACAGTTACAAGGAATCAGTTGCACCAATTTAATTTATCAACATAAATCTACAGCCAGAGGAAAGGGCAGTTTCTTTGCTGCACGGCACTGAAAGCCAAAACCCTAAAAAGCTTTTTAATTCCCATTTTACAAGACCTAATCCCCTATTTCTTGAAACAAAGGCTCAGATTTAAGACAACAGTACTGTTGAACCACACCCTCTAATGACATTCCGAAAACTCTAGCTGCATGTTCTAAAAGAACTAGATGCACCTGCCCCATGTTCTTCGACACAAAGCTAACGAAGAATGCTACTGATCTTCAGAGCCTTACCCCCAACAACTGTACCAAAGTGCACAAAAAATACATTACTCTACAAAAACACTCACAGCAGTATCCCAAGGCATCCTTGAAATTATCTAAGCCAAACTTTAGTCATTCACCCAAAAGTAATACAGCAAATACAGCCCTGGAGAGAGATACTAAATTTAAATGTTCCCCTAAAACATGCAGACACACATGAAGACCCCCAACCACATTTACCCATATATATGAGTAAGACTCAAAGACTGCCCTTCATGCACGCTCTGGTCTTCCAACCATGGTCTCTAAGGTGAAGATTCATTCTCTACATCCACACAGTTTAGATTGTCTGAAAAATTCCTAATGCCAGAGGTAACTTCTCACACAAAAGAATCCAAATTAAGTCTTTAAATGACCTCTGAATTACATTAAAACTCTATTAATGTGTTTCCAATTTATGATGCAAGAGGTAGCCCATGTCTTAAACCCTAGTAGAAGCAAGAGACTGAAGTGTGAGATGTCAGTCAGGACTTTTAATATGACATAATAGAGCCTTAAAGGATAATAAATTAGTAAGAATGCAGGTTCCCCTTGGGAACAGTAAATCCACAAATCTTATTCATTCACGAACTACAGTGAACAGCACAGCTGTAGCAGAATTCAGATGTAAAAAAATACCACACTTCAAGTATTAGATATCCCATTTATGGGTAGAAGGGCAGAGAAAATGAGCTTAAACTATGACACTTGGCAACAGCAGATATGGCTACATGACTTTTGGGATGGGCATTTGAGAATCCACAAGTCAAACCCACAATTTAACCCTCACCATTGATCGAGTCAGATGTTCTTCCGAAAGAACACTGCAGAATTCCTTTTCTGCTCAATTTTGTTTCTCAAAACAGCTTAACATTTGCAGCTGGATTTTTTTTTTTTTTAATTAAGCAGTTTGTGTTCAGCACTCAATAAAACAAACAAGCAACTCCACTTTCAGATCTTTCTCCCCCTTCCCAGTGGCTTATTATAGGATCCCACTTTAAATCCATACGTAGGTTTTAAAAGCCAGACAAATCAAATTGGTTCTGTTTACTGAGATAACCAGTACCATTAAAATAACAGGAATATACAATCCTCTTTACTGAATGAACCCTCTGCACATTAAAGAAAGTTTTACTGTTTACACAGAGGATTTGGGTAGCCTGAATTCCTTTTCAAGTCAGTCAAAATAAATACTATTTCTCATTACAGGAAGTTGTCAGCATTGAGAAGACAATGATTAAACTTCACTAGTGCAAGGACTCAGCTACATTTGTAGTTACACCTTTCAGCCACACAGCCAGCTAAAGTCTATACAAACTAACACAAAAAATTCTTTGTTTCGACTGCACCTCCCGAAAAATTTTGTCTTGGTTTTAAACTGTGAAAATTCATCAGCAATCTATGCTTGTATAATTAGATCCTTATACTGCATGCTGGTCAGTAAATCTGAGGTACAGAACAGGCTGCCCAGAGAGGTTGTGGATGCCCCATCCCCGGAGATGTTCAAAGCCAGATTGGAGAGGGCCCTGGGCAGCCTGGTCTAGTATTAAATGGGGAGGTTGGTGGCCCTGCATGCGGGAGGGGGGTTGGAGATCCCTGATCCTTGAGGTCCCTTCCAAACCAAGCCATTCTGTGTGATTCGGTGTGAGGTAAGGAAAAAGAAACATTCCTTTCTAGAGTAAAAAGTTTGCTAGCCTGTCATGCACATCTTCTACTCACTTTCATCAGATATTCTATCCTGCAGCTCTTTTTAAGAAAAAAGTTGTTTCCAAATGTAATGTTTCTCTACAAGACATTTAAATTGCACAAGACTGAACTTAGTATCGAT
Source organism: Centrocercus urophasianus (assembly GCF_019232065.1). NCBI lineage: Eukaryota > Metazoa > Chordata > Aves > Galliformes > Phasianidae > Centrocercus > Centrocercus urophasianus. Next base: position 11,086,530 of record NW_024884586.1, on the reverse strand, counting down.
TTACAAAGGGGAAACAAGATCATTAAAAAACAAGCAGAAATTTCTAGATGAGTAGATGACAAATGGAATTGGGTAACAAACTATACCACACGCTAGCAACAGAGGGTAAGGTATGGCACAGCACGAGCACACCCAACAGTTGCTCTGCTACAGAAAAGAATTAAAGGCTGCGGAAAATGGAAAACACTTCGGGCCTTTTTCCAAGAGGACTTTTTCCCCTGTTTCTTCTTAACAAAACTAGACAGAGAGACATTCTATTGAAATTTTCAAGCTTTTTGCCACATGGCATTTGTTTAAAATCTGTCCCGAAGATATGCGACAATGCCTAATACTGGGAGCATAAGGACCTTTTCATCACGGCACCTTGAAGCACTTTGCAGACATTCTAAAGCCAAATACTATTTCTAAACATCCATAAAACAGAAGAACTACAGGAAAAGATATCTTGACTGTTCTTATTCGTTTGCTCCCAAGAAAGTCCCAGTGTATTTCAAACACAACCAAAATTATATTCCAGTTAAAATTTTCACTACCACCCTCAAAAACCATTTCCTGAGCAGACACGAGCATAAACACGAGCATAGTTCAAGGCTAGCCACTGTAGAATAGCAGAAGAGAAGATTAAGTCAGAAAGCTTCTCTTCTTGAAAACATTACAGCTTTAGCCACTTTAAGAACAGGCCCCAGAGCCTTGGTACAACAGCCAGAAGGAGCCAACTTGCAGTAGAGCTTACAATGAAACCCAAGATAAAGTCCAAAACAGACAGAGGTCAGGGGCAAAAGACTGGTCACATTAGTTTATGGAGGATCTGAAGGAAAATAACATCAAAATCAACCAGAGCAGAACTTTTAAGGATTATTGTAATCACAGTCTCCTCTCCAGTTCTGAATAAATGAACAGAAGAACAAGCTCCTCGAATGACCTACAGATACATACTCATCTCACTATTAAAATTATCCAGAACTTACAAAATGTAGCAACAGATTTAGCAGTTAGATGGTTTGCATCTTCAGATGTGTGAGACTAAACGATACTAGGTGTTGTCACGTATTAGAAAATGTTTCTAATCATTTCTTGTATGTATGAATCTCCCAACAGTTTGTATGCATTTCTGTGAAAAAAAATGTCTAATAAGGGAAAAACTCCACTCAATAGCAAAAAAAATAATTCTTTTCTCAGCCTGGAGAATGCAAAAACATTTTTCCTGGCAAGCACCTCAACACATTTCCTCACTTGCATCTGGAGACTACATAGACAAACTGAGGGGAAAAAAAAGCACTTAGAAAGCTATGAACACTCAGATTACCCAAAACACAGAATCTAGATATTTCTCCTCTAACTAATTGTGGATTGAGATTCATACATACAAGAAATTATTAGAAACACTTTCTAATACTAGTAGTGTCATTTAGTCTCACACATCTGAAGATGCAAACCATCTTAACTGCTAAAACAGCCTACGTAAAGACACCTGACATACACCTCTAAAGGAAGAAAACACAAGTGCAAAATTAAGAGGAAGAGAGATGTATATTAACTGAGTTCTTGGATGAAGGGCTAAGCTGAGAATTACAACATTACTGATGGACAGCTAGTAAGTTCTCTCCAAAGATTTAAGTTCTTTGAGAGCACTTCACTATATGTGATCTACATGCTGACCTCAGTTCTTATGCTATGTTCTGGAAGATATTTTCTGATTTTTAATCTGGTGTTATCGCATCATGCACAGTGAATACTTACCAAGCATAATTGAGTAAAAATCAGATGTGGAGTGTTTATTATCTGCAGTCTTTTGATGATTACTCTATAAGCACCTGACGTCAAGTTTCCACAAGGCCATTAACTTAAAATGCAAGCATACAAACAAAGCTATAGTCTTAACTTCAAATCCTACAGCGTCAATAAATGTAACATTCACATCTCCCAAATATGTATCAGAATGGAGAAACTTAACATAGATTGCTCTGTGGTTTTAATCACTAAGAATTCTTAAGAGTAAAAAAAAAAAACAAAACAAAACAAAAGAAAAAACAACAAAAAAACCAAACGTGTTTATTTGTTATTATCTTAAAAGAAAGCCAAGGGCTTCTTTTTCTTTTTTAATACTCTAGAGAGAAACTGGAAATAAGTAGCCACACTAAGCCCCCAAGTCTTGGAGCAATCATCTTAAAAGAAGTTTTGAGGTATACGCTTAAAAAGCAGAGAAAAAGCAGGAGGGCTGGCAGATGAAAAATCCTCTATTTTCAGAATACCAAAGCAAACACTACTTGTTGTACAGGTGGCTACATGAAAATTAGCATAAGTGAACATATATATGCAAAGTTTACCTTGTCCTAAATACACTACATGTTTTATGAACTGCTTGCTTTGGTTACAGCTCTTCTCACTCAAGCTTATACGTGGTCTGTTGGTCAGCCTGCAAGTTTGATGACAGCACATCAGAAGTTAATAGACCCATTTTCAGATATTTGCACACTGACTGAAGAGAAAAATAATCACTGCCTCATTTTTCAGAGCTACATCCATAAATCACCAATAAAAACAAACAAAAAAGCATTTTTACTTAGTCACCAGTACATCCTTCTGCTGATCAACCAAAGAAAAAAAAAAAAAAAAAACAGTAGCTTTCGACTATTAATTTTATTAAAGGGATTGATAGAACATCATAAGAGCATAGTTTCAGTGAACTTGCACAAATACATTTAAATGAAAAACTGAGAAGCCAGAACAAACGCTAGGGGTCTGGTCCTGAACATATGCCTTTTGGACACAAGCTGTCTCTTTCTGTGCCTTGTAATGAAAAAACATTAGGGAAGCTGAGATTTATTGTTATAGTCAGTGAAGAATTCTAAACATTAACCCATACCTCCATCTGACTTAAGCTACATGGATGAAGACGATCCAGTAGTTTACTAACAGTAACTGCCAAGCAAAACTCAGCAGCTGAACATAAACAGGAATAAAATTACACTTGTCTGAAAAAGCAACTGAAAGACTCACGTTCATCTCTGCTGTCACAGTGCTGGGTGAGAAATGGAGGCTATGCCTGTGTGACACACAGCTGCACAACTGAAACCTTTTAGATCTCTATCAATCCTGAGTAGACTGCTGAGACTAATGGCTTTTACTCAGAATCCAGAATTGCATCTTGCTGAAGTAACAACAGGCTACGTCACCTCAAGGCTGAGTAGTTGTGAATACCGTAAATGAAGCTGCACTTAAAACGCTCAGGAAATTTCAGCTACTGCAAAGTTTGGCAAACCCTTCAATTAATGTACTTTCCGCAGCCATGTTCTTCATATCTACGCACAATTCAAGACCTCAGTTCTCCGTCTATGACATCCTGTATTATTTAAAACTCGCCTGGAGGAAATCCAAATAACACCATTAATAAAACGACAGCTAAATCCATAAATTCACCATTACTAAACAACACCAGGGCAGACTTCAGACTAAAAGTTTAGATATTTCTTGCATGCGAGACAATCTGTTTCTCAGACTAAGAAAAATCATTACATAGAGACAGATCTGAACTTAACTGAGCATAAGTATAAATAGATTTACTTTTTTTTTTTTTTTAAATAGAAGCATGTAGCAGTGATAAAACATTTACTATTAAATAGAACGCAACTAAAGATGACCTAGTGGGGATTTGCTTTAAATTAAGATAAGGCAGGCATCCTAGTAAAGCTGAAGCCAAACCAAAACTGCAGGCAGCTTTTTCCATATTTAATTCCATGTTACAGTAAGCATTCTTACTTTTATGCACACACACACACACACACACACACACACACACACACACACACAGAGCCTCCAACAGAAAATTCGCATCTGTCCCTAATCTATGCCCCCTTACATACAGAATTTCTGAATGCAGAACAGAACCACATGACAAACAAAAGAAGTACCTTTCATTTACAAGCTGCTTTGCACAGCTCATGTTATGATACATTTCAGACTAAAAAGCAACCACTGTAAGATGAAGGTGGATCTCAGTAAGAGTATTGCTTTATCACAACAGCACAGCATTTGTTCATTAGCGCTCAAAGTTCTGCAACATATATAATTATCCTGATAAGACCTGCTGTGAATTCATCCACTGTACATTTACCTGTGCTAGCTATGAGTCCATAAATTAAATGGCAGTCTTTTCTATCCAAAACAAGCCCGACGCTGGCATTTACAGAAACATCCACACACAATTCTACCACCAAACTGAAGCCCAGTCTGTCACATCTCAACACCACAACTGGCAGGCACCTGGAACTCATCAACCTTACATTCAAAACATTAGTCTGAAACGCACCACAGTCCTATGCATTTCTCAGATTAATTTACAAGTTTTAAGCATGCTTATCTTAAAATATGTAGAAAACACACTGGAAGTACAAAAAGGGCAAGGAAATAACAGAGTCGGCTATTCATCTGACCATAATTATATCAGAACTGAATGCGTTTACACTGAAAAGACAAGTTATTTAACTTCTCAGAGTAAAAAGTGCATTTTCATTATTTCTGTGAAGAATACAAGGAAGAACAAAAATGGTTTTGAATTCTTGCCTGGCGATTTGATTTCATCCAATTCATATTCCAAGGTCAGAGTAAATTTTAACCAAGGTAAGAGATAATGCCCAGGAAAAAAAAACATTGCTAAATTAAACAGAAACCAGTTATCAAGGCAATGCTGACAAATTTTGCTTTAAACTGTTTATACAAGAAAGGCTTGTCAATTTTAGAAGTGAACGTAACAAAGCACACCCATAACGAATGCTCTTCTCTTTGTGAACTAGAGAACCACAACAAAAGTCTTCCTACTCTAAATAGCTGCTCTGATTTTATGAGAACTGCAACAGATGCCCTTACATTACTAGTTGCCCATCATACAACAAGCTCATTAGAAGAGTCTCTTTCTCCAACGTTTTAGAGAAGGGAAAAAAAAATCACTGCAGCAGAATGAACTGTAATTATTTTTATAACTTACAAAGATGTGCAAGTACACAAGTACTTGCCATTTCGTAGCTACCTACACAGAGATACAGGCTCCTTTACTATACTACAGAAACTCAATGAACGCAGGGAATTCAGAGCAGCAACGTCAATAGAGATAGAGTGCCTTCATACCAAAACCAGAAAAGTTCTGGTGTAGAAGCAATCTGCCATCCTACCCCTTATACACAAGAAGTTTCCATCAATCATCAGAATGGTCTAACTGGTCGATTCAGCTAAAAACATAAACGATAAAGTGCACCTACAAACAAGTCAATTCAACACTCCTGAGGATAAAGTGCCCCAGAATCAACTACAAAGACTAGCTGCACGTACACACTAGGCCAGGGGAGAAATAATACATTTGTTAGATGTTGACTCGGTGATTCACACCATCATACTGCTGTTTGCACAACCACTCAAACTGATCCTCACATCTTTCTACTTAACTGAAAACATCTACTCTGATTAAAAATACTTAAAAGAAAAAAATAGCACCACCAAGTAGCCCTTTTTTTTTTCCCCTGAAAAAAAAAAAAAAAAAATGTAATGCATCTGTCAGTAAAGTTATCCTGCTTCTACCCCTACTTGAAATCCACAGTTGAACAATGGGTTGTTTGAGACAGCAGTTCAAAAGAATGTTCAGCTTGAAATAATTAACAAAAAAGTTTGACTAGTTCCAAATACCGTAGCCAGCAGAAAGTTTTTCTACTGAACACTTAACAGAATTTAAATTAGAATTTTGTCAGAAATTTACTAATCCGAAGTAACCAATTAATTGCCATACTAACAACAAGGGTTTGTCAAGCACAGAAGACTCTTCTGATCCGCAGCAAGAATGAGTTATTTTGTGAATGCAACTTTTGAAAGCAGCACCAATTCTCACTTTCCACTACCATCTGAGCTTAAGCATGACTCAAGACAGGAGCAGTACAGTTTCACACCATGACAACGTTATTTTCCAACAGAAAATCTACAAAACTCCATTCTCGCATTGTATTTATATAATGTTGCAATTGAACCACAAGACTTGCTTCCCCACTGATCTCATGTGAAAGCATACAAGTGTGACACACATGAAACTGGGAACTGTTGAGCTGCCTGAATCTTTCATAAAAGTTTAGAAAAAAAATCTTTACACACTGGTAGTTCACAAGATTTAAGAAGGAAGATGAGAATGAAAAAGGTAAGACATAATGCAGCTTAGAGAGCTTTGGTGATTCCACTCAGCCACAAATTCAAGTGTAACAGTTTACAGATCATACAATTGGTTAATGGCACCTGTTAATGCACCTGGAAGAGCAGCTAAAGAGAAGCCACAATTATTACAATAAAAAGCAACAGAAAAACAAAGAATGATTTTCGCCTGCAGTACATGATTTAACACAGGGAGCAGCAAAGGTTGGAAAATTCTCCTTTCTGATTTCCATCATAACACTGTAATCCAACTACATTCACATTTATTACTTTTTAGTTTCTGTCCCCGAGTAATTTCCAGTATTATTTAACGTATCAACAGTCATACACTGGAAATAGGAGAGTTTGAAACCACTGCTTTAAACAGTATGAATAGTAACCACAGTATTTAGGAACATATAAATACTTGTAATAATTTTCATGTTTTCTTGTAATAAGACATGCAAGCCCAACATCACCATGACAAACTGACAAACTCAGGACAACAACCAAGCAGGCTAGAAAGTACAAGGCTGTCAATAGTTAACTGACAACTGAAAGTGGTCTCTGCTTTGCCTACAATCAAAAGCTTTCCAGCATGTTCAAAGTTCAGTTGGTTTTGATTTTATTTATTAAGACTGGAATGGAGTAACTAAGAACAGAGAAGATCTGTAGACATCTATGAACTCTCTTAACTGCACACTACTGCTCTATACAACATGTTAAGTACTACAGCCTATATGTGGGCAGATTGCATCCTCCAGAAGTCAATTTTAATTCAAGTCTGTAACAGTATCAGAACAGCCTGTGTCATTCCCCCAGATGGTCTATACATATTTCTTAGGCACACAGATGAATTAGGCAGTAAGAAACACTAATACAATGGTGACAGAAAAAAGTCCACCAGGTTCTATTAAACAAAGCAATGCAGAAACAACCTCATACTCCTGAGCCAAAGAAGTGCCAGAAACAGGGAAAGCATGCTAGAGGGAAGGGGCTGATGTTCTCTACTCGCCTTGCTTTTCTGTCTTTCTCAAAGTGAACAAGCACCAACAAATACTTTAGGAAAGTATTAGGTTGGATTGATCTTTCCCTACGATAAGCTGTTCAGTAAATTGAATATACAAGACAACAATAAAAACAACAAAGATAAGTTATCAGAAAACAGCTTCCTTTCAAAACGTCCATACCTGTGGAAGTGCAGTATTGAGCTGTCTCTGCAAGGAATCTCTTTCATGACCAACTTCATGCAGCTTGCCCTGGGTCAATGCTAGCGTCTCCTGAGTTTCTCTTAGTGTTTCCAGAAGGCGATCCCTTTCTTCCAACATGGATACCATTAACTGCTCAAAATGGGAATCAGCATCTGACTGTAATGGGGAACCTGAACCATGGCCTCCATTTCCCCCAGAGGGAATCTCTGCCTCGCTGATGGTTGGCATCACCTCACACATCATCTTGAAACAAAACAAGACAAAACAAAGACAGTACATTTAAGTCAAACAAATCTAAACAGGATAAACAAAAGGACTTTGGATACTATCCATAATATCAGCTTAGGTCTCTCAATGATAGCATCAGCAACAGTTGCCAACACCTTAGTGTTTGCCACTATTTCATTAAGATTGTGGGTGAAAAGGTAGACAATCAATTTAATCAAGGCATCACTCCATAATGAGAATCCTGTGACATCTTGCAAAACCAGATTTTTACAGCTGCTTTTTAAGCTATGATCTCATTTTAATGGACTTATATTTTTGTTAAGAGCAAACTGCCACTGAGATCTTTAAAAAACAAAGATAAGGCATGCAACAAGCCACCAAAAATTATATACTTAAACCAGTTACTGATTACACTGCATATTTTGAGAATCATTATATGCTTCTTCCAAGTCTTCAAACACATAAAGATAATATCTAAAATAGTACTCTGAACTTATGCTGCTGTCTTGCAGAAACCCACTGCTAATGTGATGCATATAAACTAGAGGTAAATCCACATAGTCCAAATTCAGGAGATAATAACATAAAAAAAGATAAAAAGAAAAATGGATTACAAAGTAGTAGCAGCTGTCATTGCGAATAAACGTAAACGAGGTTTACCTTTAAAAAAGGTAAATGAACATAAAGGTAAACGTAATTGAAAATAATTCAAGGCAGAGTATGAATACAATTAATTAGGCAAATGTAAGTACTTTACTACAGTCAAACTGAAAGGACTTTTAGGAGACCTAACAGATCACGAATGGCTATGATAACAAGTGTTTTAAAAACTTGGAAAAACATACAAATATTTACAAACGATTAATTGCACTCTTTCACTGAACCACTTAAGACTTCTGAAGTTCTTTAGACAGCCTCTTTCAACATCAGAGATCTGTAACACTTACAAAATGGTTCGCTCAGTTATCAGTTGTTCTCAGCATTAAGCTCCACATTCATTTTAATGAAAAACTGAACTTATTCAGAGGCTTTTAACGAGGTTATACCTCTGAGTCTGCTGAAAGGTTCTGAATACCCTTAAGTGCTCTGCAACATCTTGGTGTATGATTACCGCAAGCCCTATACTTTCAACACTACTACATTATTTACCTTGCTCAATAAAATAAAAAGGCTTGGAAAACGGGCTCCAGGTTTCCAGCAGTACCGGTTCTTCTGTTTTTAGTAGTTTTTTCTTATCCTCCAAAATCTTGTGGATTGCAAAGCATCCATTCAGCTTCAGTCCAACATCTGCTTAGCTGAAACACCCCGTGTATGTGAAAACAAATAAAACTGCCCAATAAAGAGCAGCTCCAATAAAAAGCAGCAGCAACTCCAGCTAACTAGCCAAGTCCCCAGCACAGAAGAATGTGAGAATTAACCTCCAGTCTATTGTTGGCCCATAGGTCCTGCAACAGCTGGGATGGAGGAATCATGTGCAGAGAGAAAAACAACGTAGTCCAACGCTCTGGTGCAAAAGCTTCAACAGTTCATGGCTCGGAAATCCCACTCAGGTCACAATCGCATTATTAAACAGAATACGGGCAGCATGGGAAAACGGCTCGAGTTTTATCGCGAGGGATTTGGAAAAGCCTCCTTCCTTTTCTCTTCTGCGAATTCCAACAGGAGGCTCACCTTTCAGTTTCCTGGGTCTCCGTCCAAACATTTATAATCCCAGCAGCGAGGAGCCGATATCGGGTCGGAAAACGCGGGGAAGGGAGACCCGTCACTGCAAAGCCTTCTTCAGCCCTCAGCCTTCCACCCAGCGCAAAGCCGAACGCTGAGGCAGCTCCCGGCCGGCTCGGGCCCCGAGGAGGAACGGGGGAATGCGACCGTGCGGGCCTCGCCGCTCCTCTCCCCAGCAGCAGCCGGCCAAACAAAGATGCCGGGCGAACAGACGGAGCCTTCTGCCCCGCGCCGGGCCGCGCCTCTCTCCCCGTTGAAGGTCCTCAACCCCGAGCCCGCCCACGGAGGCTCCGGTGCCGCGAGATCCAAACGAGCCCCCCTCTCCAGGCCCTACCGAGCGGTCCCTCCGAGCCGGGCCCGGCTCCGCCCGCCACCGCCGCCTCCACGTCCGTGGCGGCCGATAAGCGGCCGGCCGAGGCCGGGCAGGGTGCCTCCACGACCCGCGGGGCGGTCCGGAGGAGCAGTGAAGGTCCTGCGCTCTCAGAAAGCCCGGATCGCTGCCGGCCGGCCCGCAGCTCCGCGCCGCGCCAGCCCCGAGCGCCGCCGCCGCCGCCGCCTCCGCGCCGCCGCCACCCGCGTCTCCCGGCGCCCTCTGCGGCTCGTGCATAAATCAATGCGGGGCCCACAATGCACCGCGACAGGTCGGCGTGCGGCCCGCCTTCCTCTCCGCCCCCGGCTGTGGCCTCGCTGCAGCGGGTTGGGTTCGGCTCGGCTTCCAGCCTTTCTCACCCGGGTCCCGGAGTTCGAGTCCTGTTTCCCTGCGCGCCCTTCCCTACCCCTACAAGAGACGCTCCCGCCGCCCACGGCTACCCGCCCGAAAGGAGGGCTGCCCCGTCTTGGTGGCAGCGCCCTGGGACGGGAGGCGTGCTCGCGGAACAACGGGGAGGGCCGGAGTCGCTGCCAGCTCCCCGAGTGGCCCCGTCACCGCAGCGACGGCCGGTGCGGCGTTCCCTCAGGGGCCCGGCGTGTCGCGGCACGGCCCTGCTGGGCGGGTCTGCCCGCTGCTTTGCAGCAGGCTGCCGGCATGGCCCCGGAGTCGGCGTCTCGGCCTGCTCCCTGCCCTCAGTCCGCCCCCTCGCCTCGGCCTGCTGTCTGCGATCTGCACGCTTTCAGCGAGCCTTAAACATTTGCGAGGTGGAGCGGCGTGTTTAGGTCTTTAACCTCGTAGAGCTGTGAGGCAGTGATTTTCTCCTGTGAAACAGTCTAACTCCATAACTCTGACATAAGTAAAGCGGACGGGAGAGCCAACTGCTCCCTGCTCCTCTTGCCTGTGCAGGACGGGAGGTTTAATGGTGATGGAAGCAGTGTGCCGAGCTTCCCTTCAGCAGCGATTGCCGCGCTGTATGCACAGCCCGACCCAGGTCCCACCAGCCAGAGGTGGCCTCTCTGGCACGGCTCATTCCCCACAGGAAGCAGGCTGTGGGTGCGCTGACATAATAATGTCTTTTTTTTTGGTTTCTTTTTTTTTCCCTGCATGTGACCTGTTTCCAAAACAGCATAGATGTGTTTTCCACATAGTTTTCACTCTGTTCCTGGATGATTGTGCTGCTAGAGCTTTTTTTTTCATGCACCTGAATAAAGATGGAAAGTGTAGGCAAAGCTTTGAGAAATCTTTTCTCCATTCTTCTCGAGCTCTGTGAGAGAGTTGTGTTACTGCTATGAATAAAGCATTTGCATTTTGGTTCCTGTTCTTGCTTTTATAGTGCAAAGTTCTGAAAAGCATCAAGGGCCGGTTACACAGACAGAGGCAGAACATGCCAAGAAGTAGCAGTACCCGCGCTGAAGCTTGTGTGGTTTTGTGCCCAGATTATATGACACCTCATTTGTGAATGGAACATATTGATACCTGGCACTGAATAGAAAGGACCGTTAATTAGTCACTCTTCCTTCCCCTGAGTACAGAAATCTTTACAATTACCAGTTTACTACACTGTGCTCTTTTTCTTTCCTTTGGTATTAGAGTCTTCAGGGTGAATTCGGGTCACGTTTTTAAGCTTTCCTCCTTCCACAGCCATGAGGTTTGATTTTTTATTTTTTTTTTCCTTGAGGGTTGTGTTGTTATCACATGACTCTGGGAGCTGGAACTTTAAGGAAGAAGCCAAATATTATGAAGCACATTCAAATCACGAGTTCTGCCAAATGCTGGTTAGCATAGTTAACACTGAGTTAGGGCACAATTTAAGCATAATTAAAAACAAACAAACAAATAACCTGAGATCTATCTTTTCAGTATAGAAATGTTAAGGAAAAAAAGGGTAAAATCAACTGTGCTGTTTCAGAGGAAATTGCCCAATGCTATGAATTAACCTGTGTTGTCCAACAGTCTTAGTATGACTTAATACTATTACTTATAAGCATTGATATATTCATACTGACATAGCTAGAAGCTTGTAAGCTTGGATTTTAACATAGTGTGCTTAAAATGATCACAGGAGGGGAAGAAGACAAGGACATTCTTCATTTGGGCTTCTCCTTTTACGTGTTACTGAGGGGTCCTGTTATATAATTCACATTAATGTAAAAACTAACCATGAAGTCTGGGCTATGGTTATGAAACACAGCAACACATTTCTGGAGGAAAACAAAGGTAGTTACTTAATGCTGCAAAGTAGGTCCTGAGTATTACCTTGAACTTAATCAATTCTTTATTTCTAAGCACACTTCTACAGAGGAATGCTTCTATTCTTTTGCCACAAACTGCATTTTGCCAGTGTTAACAAAGCTCTCCCATAAGTTGCATGCAGTTCATCCATGATTATATTATCTACTTGTACACCACAGGTGGTGACTTTCATTCTATAAAGAAAACAAAAATATTCTGGCAAAGATACATAAACTTTTCAGATTCAAGTGAAAATCTGATGCAATTTTCTAGGCACAGTCACAAACATAGAATGAAAATGTACAGGGGGAAGAGGAAAGGTGGGATTTCCTTACTTCTCAGACTAGGATTTCAGGTAATTCTTTCCTTCCTCTATAATGCAATATTCACAAAGGAAATAAAAAATGTAAATAAGTCTAATTGATACTGGTCTAATAAAGTGGAATTTTGAAAACTGAAAAGCATTTAAAAACTAAAGCAAACTTTTGGAAGGAGTGAAGGGTTGTTTTTTTTTCCTGTCATGATTTTGTTGTCACTTGTACTATTAAGTTTAATATCAGTGGTACTCTGCTTATTTTTTTATCAGAAAGCCTTCCAAATTAGTATTTACCAATTACGTATCAAAATCTGGACACCAATTTCTTCAAGTAATTCTCTGCAAGGGAAATGATATTTTCAGCTGTAGTAGTAGAACAGCCATTTCATTACATCCACTGATCTATTCTAGGTCCAATTTATGCACTTTCTAGATTTCATGTTTACACCTGCATGAAAAATATCTTGAAGCAAAGAAGAGTATTTCAGGTTAATGCTGAAAGGAGGAAAAACATATTTTACACATGAAGTAGAAAAGATACATGAAAAAAATTCTAATTTTTCTGTCATTCTCCAAACATTACTAGGTATGGACCTCTGCAGATGAACTGTTGTGCGTAAACTACCATCACATGACAGACAGTGGAATTTTTCAACAAAATCTTTGGGCATAACAATTACAGGATGCTGAATTAAGCTGCCATCAACTGATTGTAATCAAATATTTGTTAGGTTTCTTTATTACTACTAGAGTGATTTTTTTTCCACTGACAACAAAGAGTGTAGAACTCCAGCCAAAGCTTTCCCACTGCAGTTGTTTCAATGAATCAAGAAATACAGCTATTCAGAAAGGAACAATCTGTAGGATAGGGACCATAATAACTTTCGGAAAAGTAATCAAAAAAGTGCAACTACAAATTTCAAAAGACTTTCAAGTATTTAATGGAATTATCTCATTGCCACTAATTGGCAAGCAATAAACTGTTGCAGCATGGAAGTAGAGATTCAAATATGAGACAGCACAGGCAATCGGTAGTTAGTGTTGAGATCTTTTCTGCTTCACAGACTCAAAAGTCACGTCTTGCCTCTTATGCTAAGCTGAGATCCGAATTTTTGTCCCCTGTGAATATGTTCGTCAGCTGTTCAGCCGTGGCAGCAAGGGCAACAGTCATGGGATACCTTTGCTGATAGGACAGTGCTCATTGTTTTGCCCTCGTCCTTTGGGAGTCAGAGTTCAAAGGCACTGAAGGTGTTTGTCCTGACTCTGCCTCATCAGTGTTGCAAGTCGAAGAAGTCCTTACAGGTGAGAATGCAGGTGGGACAGTACATGTTAGCAAGGGTGAAATCCTTACATGTTATCTTGATTACTTCTGCTCTACCAGTTCTGTGGACAGAGCACTTCCATCAAAGGAGCTGCCAACCAGCCTCTTCAGAATAATGTTTTCAAGTGAAAGCAAAACTTGCTGGGAAAAAAAAAAGTAGAATTTACAGCTGTATGAACAAACACTATTTTACTTCAACTTGTCATACATAAAGAAAAATGAAAACGAATAAATTTCCCTAGAAGGAATACAGCCTGGTTTGATTTTCATTTAATACATGAGTCAAATGGAAGGCTTGTGAACGTAAGGGTAAAAGGTTAAACACCATAGGCACAGAACTGACAAACTATATAAAACTGGACACCGCACTGCATCCAGTCAGACTAATTGCTCTTAGACAGTGGTTATGTGGAATAAATTCATAAGTGAGCCTCTGTATCCACAGAGATCCTGAAAGATATCATTACATTTTCTCTCAGTTTGGGATGACCTAGAATGTAGATATTTTTGCTTTTGAAACTAAATGATGTTTTGGCTTTGAGTGGTTAATAACAAAACTGAACCATTCTACCAAAACTATAATCATGCTCCATTACGAAGGCAGAAAAAAGAACATAACACACAATTCTGAATTGGAGAGTAAATATGTAGGAACTGAATGAATTAATCCTGACTTCACCTAGTCAGTTCACAAGGCACAGGCACTCTCATTCAGCTTTCCCAGCTCATCTTACCTGTGGCCAGACTTCCCTTTTAGGAAGCAAAAAGTGTCACCTGTAGACTCTCCTCAGCCTAAAGGAGTTGCCACCACAGTCCTTGTCATCTCCAAATCTTGTATTACTCTATACACAACTTTTAGAGGAGAGATGGAAATGCTAGTGGTTTAGGCACTTGATAAATGGGTTTCAGTCTCCAGAGCCTCAGGTAGAAACAGAGTTCACATTGCATATTAAATGTCTCATATAAAAGAGAGGCACTGTCTCCTCATATATAAAGAGCCAGGCATTTATTCATGCCCAAAAGGATAGCTTAGTCCAGAAGAAAACTCAAATTCAGATGATCCCATTCAAGAATACGCCTCCCACACACCCTACTGCAAATGTCTTTGTCAGGCACCCTGCTTTCTGAGTGCTATACTCCAAGACTAAACCTTACGTACAGCAGAAATTTCTAGGGTACCCCAAAAAGATCAGGATTTTAAAGGCACTTTGTGTAGCTCCCTGTGTGGAATTCAGCATTGGGCAGGGCAGACGAGCGTAGGTAGGATCAGTGCTTCAAAGTGCTGAAGACTGAATCACCAAATCTTTGTGTAACACTCTGTCTTGCACATAGTACACATGAAATACCCAGGATAGAATCAGGAAAATCCCTAGGTATTTCCTGTAAAACACCAAAATACTTTTCGGCATTTCTCTTTATTTGCAGTACCAGAAAAATGGTTTCCTTCTTTCTTCCACCTGGGCACGCACCCCAAGACACACTGTACAGCATCAAGTGTGAGCAGCTCGGACATTTTCACTGAATGAGCTCGATGACTTTTTTTACTAGTTCAGTGAGAGGGCTGGCTGCTCGCCCATGGCATTTGGTGAGACATGATCAGTAAGAGCCATGCACTAAAGAAACAAAGAAACTGGAAGCAAAGTCATTGCTTTGGAGACCGGGGTTTGATACTCAGTCACTCCCTGCACCTCATAACCACACAATGATGTTCAACAAAAGATGGTAAAAACAGAGAGCAAACAAACAAACAAAAAAAAACACAAGAAAAAGAAAAGGAAAAATAAAGAAAAAGCCCAGTTTTCCTGTCACATGATAGACATGGCCCCAGTGTTTATCCCATCCAAGCAGCAGCAGCCCCTTCCTGCCCTCCCCAGCTGGCTGAAGGAAGCCACCTGCTGCTCCTGGCCTGCCTGCACCACATTGCATCACCTGGGGGTGATCAGGGCCCACAGGCTTCTCCCTTCTGAGCTGAGCTTGTGGCACTGTGCTTACTCCTCATCTTTCCCAGCTGCCTAACTGGGAAAATGCATTTTGAACACGTCTCTCTCATTTCTTACTGAAAGGAGAGGATTTTTGCCAACAGCACCAATTACTCTTCTGTCAGTAGATGCATGGCCATTCTTCTACCATAACAAATGCATCCAGAGGTTGCTGAGCAGAATAGCCTCTTTGCCTGGAGGGAGAAGCAACAAGAGGGGACGAAACCATATGGTGGTCTATAGAGATGAGGACAGAACAATTAATTGCTATGCCAGAGTGTAGTGGTAAGTGCACTAGAAATTGTGTCAACCCTTTGGCAACAGAAGATGTGACGGCTAGAAAGAGTGGCTTGCCATAGTTCTCTACATCAACATATTATTTGTACCGCACAGATTTAGATGGATTTGTGTTTGATTTATGCAAGTGTAAATCAGATCAGAGTCAACTGCTCTGAAATCTCAGAGGGTTTTCAGTTGGATTGCTTCATCTGATAGGAAGAACAGCCTCCACAAAACAGACAGCTCTGAAGATGTGCAGAAAACTTTTAAGAGAGCAGATGAACGTAAAGTATGCATTTTAATGGGAATCACACAATATTTATTTTATTGGGTATGTCAGTACTATAAATATTTTCTAAATTCAGCTGCTGTTCCTAACAACCAAAAATGCATATGCCCACTCAAGTACAAACCCACTGAACTCGAAAAGGTTTGCAGATTACTTTCAGCTCCAGTTGTGCAATTTACAGCACAGAATTGTTGCAGCTGTTGTCTTTTTTGTATTGATCTACAGTGACAGAAACCCCCCTGAGCTACAAGGATTTTCTAAAGAAAAGTATCAGTTAGTTCAATCTTGAGTGAAATATATCCCTAATATCTAATGCATGGGTAGTTTACAGTAAGTGAACATACTGATTTCAGCGCATCTTTAAATAGACTGAATTTAACAAATAACAACTTCTACTTCCAATCCCTTTCAGTTGTAAGTTCAGGGCTGAAAATTATTTAGTTGCAATAAAAAAAAAAAAATTAAAAA
This sequence comes from Centrocercus urophasianus, assembly GCF_019232065.1. Classification (NCBI taxonomy): domain Eukaryota; kingdom Metazoa; phylum Chordata; class Aves; order Galliformes; family Phasianidae; genus Centrocercus; species Centrocercus urophasianus. The sequence continues at coordinate 11,069,950 of NW_024884586.1, read as the reverse complement.
AATCAGGAAATTCATGTGGCATAGCTGAAGCAGAAAGGTCTGGAGTCAAGGATTCAGAAACAGCTGTGATACTGCACCTCCTGACTCACTGGAGCAGGTCTGGATACATTCCACCTGGCTGATCACCTACATTCTGAACCCATTTACCCTTGCCTGCCTCTGTAATCAGTGGAGTGAGAGAGCCGCTCCGTGGGAGCGATTCAGACGTTTGGTGTGGTCCGTGAATCACCCTCTTGGGATGCTTGTTTTCTCACTGGCTGCAGCGGGAGCCTAGGGCAGCTGCACTCTGGCCGTGGGGGACAGTTAGTTAGGTCCCTGAAGCAGCAAGAGACAAATTTGGGGCTGGGATGCCAAATACGTGTGAGAAATGGCACAGCTCGTTTGTAGGAAAGCAAGTAAAATGAACATGAATGTCTGTGGAAATAAAAAGCACTGCAATCAGCTTCTCTGCTTTGTGTTTTGCAGCTCGAGGCTTGCCTGCCTTACTCATTAATTCTAACTGGTCTGGAATTATACGAGTATATTTGCGCAACTGGGACCTACAAATACAGAGCCACGGCAATCTCTGAGGATATATGAAAATTCAATTACCAAGAAAAAGGAATTATATATATTTTTTTTTATTGCAAAACACCTTGTGTACTCATGTGCTAATCCTAGAGTGAGCTCTTATAGACAATCAGTCTTTCAAGCTTCTGAATACTAAGAGGGACTGGGAGTTAATATCTGTGCAGATCATTTCAGAACTGAGGCTTCATCTTTTCAGAATGCTTTAGGAAAAGAAAAAAAAGATAATTTTAATAACACACACAGGGAGTTTTATAGATAGCCTAACTAGATTTAAAAGGATTTGCACAAAAAGTAACACTTCTGCTCCTGTAAGTTAGAGTTTGAAGGAGATATATATAGGAGATATATATATATATAGCTTGTCTGCTATGCAAAGGTTCCTACTGCTTCAAGTGGCTTTGGAGTAGGCACTAAGCAAACTGGACCATGATTTCTATGTACTCAGCATCCTCTATGATTAGCCCTTCATGCTACTGTAGGAAAGTAGACAAAGGCATTTAAAAATAAATAGAGAGATCTCATATAGCACTTAGTCTTATTTTTAATCCTTAACCGACTAGTTTTCAGGATGTTAACATACCTTTCATTACGCACACATTGCCTGCATGAAATTGCATGCAGAAATCACTATCATCATTATTCAGATGCATGCTGAATTGGAACTTGTGTATGTGAAGGTAATAACGTTGGTAAGATTATTTCCAAATCGCATGTGTGTAAAACTGACAACATTTTGCTGTGCAACCAGCTTTAGCTTATAGGCAAATGAAAATGTAAACACTGTTCTCAGTGAATCACTGGTTTATGTACACTGGAGTTAAATCACAAAATCACAGGGATTGGAAGGGACCTCTGGGGATCAAGTCCAACCCCTCAGTGTTTGTTTGCACCATTTGATAATTCCCAACGGTCTTGAAAAATATTTGCTAAAAATATCAATTTGTAAAACGAATCTGCCAAGTTAGTGCCTCAGCCTCAGAATCAATTCATACAGAAAACTGTAACAGATTAAAATATTAGCAACTATGGATACCTGCAATGGCACCGGTGCATACTGTCAAAAAATATCTCCAGTTTCAAGGTTATCCCAAGGATCAAATGAAATTATCTGCCAATTGATATGGTGTATTAAACTGCTGCCAAAGAAAGGTCATTAGCCAACATCATTTTTCTGTTCTGATTAACAGCAATTCTTCCTAGGCAACCAAGCCATTTAAAACTAAACATCACCCTTGGCATTTGGAGGAGAAGAGGGTTACTAGGTCAGACTCTGACACAGAAAATACGTATAAGCCATATAATAGTAAACATTCAGCTCAGAATACCTAGTAGTAGCCTTAAGCAGCAGACTGACTTTTAAAAGGAATCAGTCAGAAAAGAACCCGGAGGGAAAGTAGACAGTATTTTAGAAAAAGGAGATTTACTTATGCCAGATGAACAAAAAAAAAGACCATTGGGAACAGCGCTCAAATCAACTTGAAACAAACACTAAGAAAAATAATGGGAACACAGCAAGCAATGCTTCTCCTCTTCTGCAAAATTTATATAATGTTTTTTTAAGTAAATTCCTTCTCTGTTTGCATGTATGTTGGTCAGTCCCTACCATCTGGTGCTATTCCAATATGATAAACTCTTTATTTTAATAAGTAAATACATGAAAGTTGGCACATCCCTTTCAATATATAAGCCAAGAGAGTTGCTCCCATCCGTCTTTTGAAGAAATGCCATGATTTTGAGCAAAATGCCTTGCAAATCCATAAATCCAGAGTATACACAACATGACCTGGGTGAGACATGCAGAGGGGAGCAGACTCTGCAAAGCATTTCAGAGAAGGTGGAAAGACAGCAGAGCCCTCTGCACCTCACCAGCTGCAATGGTCATCCCTACCACTGCATTCACGTTCACCTTAAAGAAAGGCAGTTTCAGGGTTCCTGTCAGAAATCACCATTTTAGTGCTGCTGAGATTTCCTTGTGTTGAGATGTACACATCAAGGATGACCAGATTGCTGAATCATCTTTTTTAACAATAAGATAAACATAATGAGGCTTTGCGTCCCTTCTTGGCTTGACACTGGCTGCATGTCTGTTACTAGTCTGACCGAACTAGTTTCTTCAACACATCATCTCCTCTGTAAAACTTGCAGTCATGCAGCACATGAAGGCAATTCAGGTTAGATATCAAGAAAAGGTTCTTCACTAACAGTGTGGCTGGCAATCAGAACAGCCTCCCAGGGGAAGTGGCCATGGCACCAAGCCTGCCGGAGTTCAGGAAGTTGCTGGACGATGCTCTCAGCCACACAGTGTGATTTTTGTGTGCTCCTGTATAAAGCCAGGAGTTGAACATGAATACTTTTATGGGTCCTTTCCAACTTGGGATATTCTATGATTCTGTGATTTAAAAACTGAGAAATGCCTTCTGCATCAAGGTCTTAAAGAGCAGTCTTTTAACTCACTTTGGCTACCAACAAAAGATTTGCTCCTGTGTTTTGCCGAATAATACTCTTAGTCACTCCAGTTCTCATTTTGCCTTTTTGTTTGCCTGAATGTCTCCTTCGTTTGAATGTATTTACATAACTTTTATCAAATATCAGTTAACCTATGTAGGCTGGTACTAGGTAAAAAGACATAATCTAGCTGCTGAAAATAAAATTACATGGTGTATAGCTTGCAAAAGAAATAAGAGGAAACGCAGCCCTCTCTTAGCTCTTTCTTCAATTATCATTATTTCTAGGAAGTAGTACAAAAGCTGAAAAAGCCTTGTCATTGTCTTGCCTCTAAGTCATGTCAATTAGTTGATTTTCAAACACACTAAGAATAGTAATATAAAAACAAAACATTTAAAAACAGCTGAAAGCCATCCTGTGTAAGATATAAAGGAATATAACTCTAATATAAAAATCAGCAGCCCTGACTTTTCTCATCAATACTCTAACAATCAAGGCAAATAATTAATTTCAGAGCTTGTTCTCCTGAACATGGTTCCTATTAAAGACACTATGATCGTGTCCTCAATCTGTATCGTAATTCACGTTTAAATGAGTCAAATATTTACTCACGAACAGGCTCTAGCTGTGGTTTGTAATGGAAGCTGCCATAGGACACTTACACTCGTGCACATAGGCAAAGAGTGCTGGGATCCTTCTTTGTGTGCTGCACACCATCAGTCAGACCCTTCCCATACAGGTCAGACCCTCCTGCAAATCCACATAAACCTAACTTCCCTTTGTCCCTTATCATCCAGTTGTGGATGATAATGCCTGCAACTTTCAGGAATCATTTATTCATATACAAATATAAAATACTTAGTCTAGCCAAGGTGAGGTTAATTTAGTAGTTTCACTTGGGTGAACCATTGCCTTTGCCACAAAAGGAACTTGGAGCTAAATTATTCTTTGTACTCTTTGTCAGTGAGTCCTAAGACTGAAGCGGATGAAACTCACCTATCTTCTTCCTTAATCATTTATGGACAGGCTGGGAATCAGGTTGCTCCATTGACAGCTTGGGAGAGAGCAGCATCTGCACCACAGACAACTCATCTCAAAGTCTGCACAATGAGAAGGAAGGATCCTTCCATTCATTTTGGTCACACACACTGTTTCTGAAATATGGACGCTTATTAAAGAATTGATGTTGACTCTCACTCTTGCAGGCAGCAGCTGTAACGAGGTAAAGAACAGAGGGTTAACGTCAGCATCACTGATTTGTATTGGCATCAAGTATTACACTGAAGGAAAATGCTGATCGTAATAGAAACCCATGACTGCTCTAATGTATACTAGGAAATAAGCCAACTCTTGCATTTAACTTTGTGAGACTGAAACACTGCTTTAAAATCACTTTTTCTCTGCCTGACCTTAAAGATGCAGCAGCTGGCCCTGCATTTGTACTTGGTATTTAGTGTTGGCCCTGAAATACAACACAACTGTTTCAAGCAAAACTGGGGCTGATCTTGGAGATTGTCAGAGGGATGCATTTCTTTACAGCTTACAGCGATAGATGTAAGTCTGAGAAAGAGTATTGAGAAATAGCACTGTCAGGAAAATCTTGTTTTCCAGATGATATCAAATAGCTTTATTTAAGGGTGTGTGCATGTATGCATATGTATACATATATACACAGAGATATGCGTATGTACACATACACAAGCGTATGTGAATTGGGGAGACACGTCATTCTCACATCTAACACTTTCTTTGTCTCCCATAATAAACTGTACAGTTTTCTTTCACCAAAATAACACAGCCCAAGTTTGAATCCACTATATCATTAAGCCATATACCAACAGGTTCAATGGAGTAGATGGCAGTTACACAAAAAAAAAAAAAATGTGCTTACTGCTGCACATTCACAAGCATCCAGCTAGGAAGGAGATTTTTCAATGACACTTATGCAACAAAAATAAATCTTACAGAACTGTGTTCTTACAGTAAAAAGATTTATCAAACTTCACACTGGCCCAAATCTGCAATCCTGAATTTAAAGCGTTAGGTACTAAATCTAGCAATGCTTTGTTGGATTGGGTCATTCTATCACACCCTTCGCAGAAAGGTGATGATGCAGAGCAGTCACAACGGGGAAAGGACTCCCAGCTTTCAGTGCTCATACAGAGCATCTCATACTGTTATCAGTTTGAGACCAAAATGCTGCAGAAAAATCCATGTATAAGGTCTTCAGTAAGTTCTTAGCAGTTCAGTAAGTTCTTTAAGAGCACACAAAGAAAGGTTTTTTCAGGTCCTGTGTCTCAGTTCAATTGCATGGTTAGAAGCTGTTTTGCCTGCCTTCAATAACACCACCTCTGTGGTACCAAAATACGTGACTGAAAGAAGCCAGCGGCATTCTTTAGCCAGCAGCTGCCCGCTGCCTCTCTTTGCATGGGAAAACAGGAAGCTGCCACTGCTGCTGTAACATCTGACATGATAACACTTAAAAAAAAAAAACAGGATACAGGTACCAGGGTAATTCTACTAGTGGCCACTTTCCTAGAGTTGAGGCTGTCATATCCTGTTTGAAACCATTAAAACCCACTGAAACAGCCTATCTGAATAGCTTGGGATGATTCTAGCAACGTCAAAGTCCTCTTCAAACCAAGAAAACAAGTATTTGTTTTCCCTCTGGCTTCCGTATGATAATCATTCAACAACATTCATGATGTGCAGGGGTATGAGTTTGTAGGAGGGAGATAATGGATGAAAGTAATCTTTAAAGGAGAAAACGGGACAAGCCTACGAGGCACTATAGGTGCTGTTTAAGTAAAAGGAACTGACCTAATTTCTCCATAATTCCTTCTCAAATTCCTCTAAATTAACCCGTGGGAACTTCTCAGACCTCACGGAACAAATTGAGCTCCCCGTAGCTTAACCCTGAGCTGCAGTCGTCTCTCTTTGCTGGCATGTCCTGCAGCAGGAGGAGGAGACTGCAGTGCTGAAGGGCTGCTTGGGATCTCAGACACCTCCCTGCTCCACACCTGCTTGGTGCACTGAAGCCAGGATGGAAATAAGGGCCACATCCACAGTGTTGCTCTTAGAGTGAAACCCACTGTTTTTGGGTACCTCCTGTTCAGTCAGGTTGTTACGGTAGTGACATATACTGTGTTAGCATAACACAAAACCACAGGTTTGAATTGTCACTCATCTCAGTGATCTCATTTGTTTGTGTGAGAAAGGCTCAAAGTGAGCCAGGGCTGGAGTGCTGGTAATGGTGAAGGTCCAGGAAATGAAGGAAAAAAAATGCTGTATGGAACAAAGAGACTGGTACCTGCAGTTCTATTATACACCATACCTCTTAATATCCCTTACAACTCACAGCCCAAGTGTGGAACTTGACATTCAGATGCAATGTATCGTAAGAGAGGCAACATTCTTTTATATAAGAAGTGCTAATTTTTGTAAAAAGTAGAATGTTTTGGAGGGAAGAGTTGTATAATGAAATCCACTTATTTAAGGGGCATATGACAGAGCTACAAGTAGCTGTTAGCTAGAAAATGTATGTGCTTTTTCTTTTTCTTTTTTTTTTTTTTAGCTCACATTAGCTTTCATTCATCTGCATTTATATGAGTTACTTCATGCACAAACACGCAGTTAGACACACAAGTTTGAGTTTTACAGCCCAGGTTAGATGCAGAAATGGAAGCACAAAGTGCTCAGCTGATGTTTAGGAAATGTCAAAGGCAAATGCTTTAATTTCTAGGACCGCTCTCCCTTGTTTTTCCTATCTCAACGGGGCAGGAAGGGAGAAAATCAAGTCAGGAATTCTGCTCAATGTTCCTGCACTTGGAGTTAGGCTTTCTGACACGGTCAGCTACCAGAGACGGCAGCAAGTCTCCCAATTACTAACAGCTTCCCAGCATTATTCAGCTAGCTGGATAGCCAGGAGGGAGCATGCTGCAGCCACATGCCCAGTGCACTCTCGTGCAAAGCAGTTGCCATGGGAATAATGGCTTTGAAGGTAATTCCGGTTAGCCAGGGTTTCCCACACTAGGGACTTCACAGCCAGGAAGTTGTGACTAAATTCTACTCCCATTTAACATGGCATAAAGAAAGAATACAGGATTTAGAACTCAGAAACCATGGGCCGAGACCTGCCAGGTGCTGCACCCTTTTCATTCCCGTTTTCTCTGCAATTTTTTTTTTTCCAAAATTTGGCACTATGCCTAGAAGCTACAGGAACCAACTCTCAGGGAGACTGCTGGTTGGAGGAAGAAAAGAAAAGCATTAAGCTCTAATGGTCAGATCTTTCGTTTCCTTTTTTAATTTAACAGATGGATCTAGATGCAGGAATCTCTTTTTTATAAAGAAAAAAAAAAAACCCACAAATCTTTCAAAAAACAAATATTAAAAATTCTGCAAAAGAGTCAGGGAAAAAATGAGGTAATTCTGTCTAGAACTACAAATGTATAAATGCTTAAAATTCAAGAGGTTATAGCAAGAATAATTTTGAGGCTCAATTTTGCCCAAGGAAGCTGTGGATGCCCCATCCCTGGAGGCATTCAAGGCTAGGCTGGATGAGGCTCTGGGCAGCCTGCTCTAGTGGCTGGTGACCCTGCCTGCAGCAGTGGGGTTTAAACCAGATGATCTTTGAGATCCTTTTTAACCCAGGCCCATTCTACGATTCTATGATTTTTATATAAAACTTTCCTCATAGCTTATATGCTCGCTGTATGTAAATCTGGTGCCAGGTTTGCACACATAATCACTTCCCAACCAGTGTACAGAAATACTGCCATACAGCACCTTAGGCAAATCTTCACTGCAGGCAGTGGCAAAGCTGTTAAGTTGGCCACAATAAGAAGCACTCTTATTAAATTGTGCAAATTATCTTCTAGAGCTAATAATCCACCTGTGATCAACAGGAATAATGGAAGTATGAAGTAGAAGTGAATAAAAATTGTGAGCATTTTTAATTGCAGTGCTATTGCTTTACGTAGAAGTCTGTACCAGTAGACTCACCTGCAAATCTGTCATCATCAGAAAAGCCCCACTGAATCTTTATACACCTCCTCGACAAGGGTGCAAATTTCATCTTCTATAATTTCACTCAGCACAACAGTCTGATCAAAAGGCCAGAAAACTACGAAGTAAAAATGCCAGTTTCAGAACTCTGCGATACAAAGTTAATGTTAAGCTACTCTTCTTAGCAAAGGTACTTATTACATGCATTAGAGAATGTAAACCTGGAGAATAGCTTTAAAATGTATTACACAATACATATTAGAGAAAATATCAACCCCTTCACAGCTTTCAAGAACACAGTTTCAAAAACTGTAACTTTTCTACAACAGATGGTTATTATGTAGACTGAAAGCCATCTTAAGTATAGAGCTGTCAGTGACATGAAATTAACCTTTGATTTGACAAACTAAACTCCAGGCTGAAAGAAGGGAAAGCTACATCACCATTAACAAGCAGTACTGTGAGCACAGACTGTTTGGAAAACAACGAAAAATCACCTCCAATATTTATCCAAGCACAGGAATTAGTGAATTTAAACTTGACTAGCATCAGCTATGCAACGTATTTTAACATGTTTAATAATGTTTTGTTTTTTTAAACCGTCTGTTTTTAAGAAGTGAATGAGTAATGCTCTCAAGGGGAAACTGGAAGAAATAGATCTGAAGAAACTTATGCCCACGTAGTCATTAAGAATGCATGTGAGTTTATTGCACAGAAGCCCATCTTTTCTTTCTTCATTAATCTGGACTTTACTGGCAGCTGCGTACATTTCATGCTTTCTTCCTCCTAAGCCTACAGTTCCCAGAACCCACTGCAAAATACCCTCCCAACAAGGAGTAAAGCCTCCGCTATGAAAACTGTTATGAAAACGGATTCTTCCAGAGCTCTTGTACTACTCACAGGCATCAAAGCCCCATACCTCTCATCTGACCCCCATAATTCTTGCTCTGACGGAATGCAGTTGAAGCGGTGAACTGGTTTCCGCTGTTCTATTGGTGCATCCTTAAAACTTGCAATAAAAACACTGGCGGAGGAAAGAAGTAATAAATCATACAGAGAAAACAACTTTGGAACAATATTTTCCGCGCTGGAACATATTTTAAGGACATAGGTGATCTATGCAGAGAATGGGAAGAAAAACACAAACCACCTTCTGGCAATCATGGGAGAAACAAAGACAGTGACTAGAAATCAAACTGAAATTGAAAAATAATCAACAAAACAGTCTGTATTAAGGACATGCTGAGTGCCAGCGAGAGCTCTGAGGTACAGCATGTGTTATTAAGCTGTCTGCATTAGACAATTAAATGAAGCAATTAGATTTCATAAAGTAGCCCATTATTTTAGGAGTGAAACAAAGGCTGGAGGAAATGCAGCTGCCTGTGTTTGAAGAATGGAGAAAAATGGAATACAAAGCACTGCATTTGAAGTAGTCACAAAAACCAACTCATGCAGGGGGAATTTAAAAGTCTAGAAAACTTCTCTTAAACTGTCATGGAAAAAAAAATGCAGCTTCTTAAAAAAAAAAAAAAAAAAATCAACGTGCAATATGCAATTATGGACATCTTCAAGTATCAAAGGAAATAGTAGGCATGTAGTGAAAGGGACTATAAAGGAACATAAAGAAAACAATCTGCCAACATCACATTCTCCTGAAATACTGCTTTTTTACTGCGTTTTGACATGTTCTCTTTTCAAGGCTGCAAAATAGTCTCAAGGGACAAAAACAAACACTTTAGTGATTCTCACAGATATTCCTGCAGATTATCACAGAGAGAATTTGCTAAAATGAATAATTAAGTTACTTGCCTTATGCATTCAAAGCGTTAATACTCTATTACCAGAAGAGACTTCAGAGAATAAGACTTCTGAATGCATTCTCTAGGCGCCTGCAGGTTTAGTACAAGGCGTAAACTACTATTTTAATTATAAAACAACTACAGTATCCTTACCGCAGCATGACTAGTATAGAAAAAGTAAGAAAATCAATTTTAATACGGTTATTTACTCATAAAAGGTCTATGTCCCATGCATACACTGTGTTCAATTTTAGGCTCCTAAGGGCTGGCAGAATTTTTTTTCTTGTATACCTCCCCAGGCAAAAGCATTCAAAGCTACAGCTACTTCCCGATGGCCCTCCCATCCTTTCTGATGTTCCAAGAAGGACATGGTTAACACTAGGTCTGTTTACCACAACTCCTTGCATTAATAGTCCCCACCATTTATTTTCTCCTCACTAGAGATCTCCTCATAAACAGCAACCCTGTAAGACAAATCCAGTTCCATTTCATTTGCTTTTAAAGAAATACATTTAATGAAATATGCACAAGATTACATGGTATAAAACTACGCACAAATCCTGAAGTTTTACATTTTCTAAGGCAGGAGATTTCTTGCAGATGAACATTTGGCTACAACTGCTATTCCTAATGATTCTAAAAATACCCTGATTATATACAGTAGGCAATATACTTCTTTTTAATATTCCAGATAAATGAATCTTTGGTAAACCAGAAGATTTATGACAAGTAGATAAGGAAAACATGTTAGTGGACAGACTAAACTTGGAACTGCTGCAAACTGCTTCACCACAAACATAACTCATTTTGCTAACTTCACTTCTCTTCCACTCTGCTCACAAAGATCATTACTACATTACATGAAGTAAAAAAAGATTAAATCTTCAAATACTGCAGAATGCGGATCAACACTATTAAAAACATCTCTAAAACTTCTGAGCTGAAGTGCAGCATTTCCTCCCCCACCAGAACTTTGGAACTGAGAATTGATGCTGACAGAGTACTGGAGCAAGCACTTGAAGAACTGCACCTGCCAAAAACCAGAGGAACTTTCATATTACCCGTTGTTTTTTGCTCTCATATAATCACTAATATGATTTAAATGATTCCCGTAATCGTATTTTAAAAGGAAAGCCCAAACAAGAAGTTCACATTACAGCAGTTTCCATCAAATACAGTCAAGTATTCAAGGGTAATCTTCTAAACTAGAAGCACCAACTTCAACAAAAACTTGAAAATTATGACTGTTAACAACATTTATACAGAGTAGTGATGTAATACTACATGATGATACTTGGTCTTCACAGTAATAGCACCATGCAACAAGAACTTGGACAAAGCCAAGTCACATGGGTACAGTAGGAAAAAAAAAAAAAAAGCCTTCCTGTTTAGGAATCATCTATGTAGCTAGATGAATGTTTGCAGTAACAATCCAACTCATCTAAACAATAGTAATATCAGAGAATTTTCCCCTCTGGCATAACAAATAACTCCAAGGCTTCCATTGCCCTATGTGTCTTGAAGCATGTGCAGCTTTTTCCAGTGTTACATTAGGCATAAAATCCGTACTTTTTTAGGTCTGGTCTCATTTTACAAATGCTCCTTCAACTGTGAGTTGCTTACAGCCACTTTCTAGAAGCGTAAAGGAATGGAAACAAAGTAAAGAATTGCAGAGAACTTGGAAGTACTACCAGTTCCAGTAGTACTCCAACCAAGAATGACAAAAGGTATCCGATCTTCACAGGATATCACTGGAAAGAGAAAGTTAGTACTCTTCCCATAAGCTTTCAGGCTCCTTGACTAAAAAGAAGTCATTTTTGTTTTCTAAGTTCCTGTTACAGCATTTTTATTTATTTATTTATTTATTTATTTTAAACCAAGACCACAGGTAACTGTGACTGACTGATGAGGTGAGCTGCAGCATCCAGCAGACACAACCACGATTCCCCGATATAGATTATGAGATGACTAGCTTTAGAAAATCTTAAAACATTCAAGGCAATGAAAAAAAAAAAAAAAAAAAAGTCTGCTGTAAACATCCATAATCACTTTTGTACTGTGCAGGTGACAGAGCACTGGCACAGGATGCCCAGAGAAGTTGTGCTATCTTTCCTCTGGAATGTTGCCTGGGCATGGTATTGGGCAGCCTGCCCTATGTACTTGTGCTTCAGCAGGCAGTTGGACCACATAACCTCCAGAGGCACCCTCCAACCTAAACCATTCTGTGATTCTGTGTATAAAGGCACTTGATAATTAATTTCAACAAGATTGTTTTTCAATCCAGGCACATTTTTTGCAAAAAAACAAAACAACAAAATCACTACAGTAGTTATGAGTCCTAATGCACTGATGTCTTACAGACTGAGCTTACAGTCTTCTTTGAATTATTTTACTGATAGCAAAGGTGTTCAAAAATTATGGAAGATATTACCTTATGCTACTCAAAACAAAGAGAAGACTCACTACATAGCTAAGAGCTCAGCCTCCTTCCCCCTTTTCACACTAGTTACAAACAGATCACTTAAAAAGTATATATATATATATATATACATACACTTTTTATTAGGAGGTTGGAATATTCATGTATATATATACACACACATATACATGTGTATATGAGATATATATATATAAAATGAAATTGTCAGTTCCCTCAGAAGTGTCCCATGGATGTAATTACAGACAAGGCACTTGTAAGGAATCTGCAATAAATCATATATTATTTTCAGATGGGGGGCAAAACTAAAGTCTCAGAATTTTCTGCAAAAAATTTGTATTTCAAAAGTTAAAATCTCTTAAAGGAAGCACCAACTGCGAAGCACTGCCTGAAAGGAAGGATTTGTTTTCACATTAGTTATAACCTGATCTGAAATTAACCTATTAATTTTAAGGCACATAAATTAATGGCAGAATTAACAGAGCCAATGACAGATGATCAAAAGGCACTTTTGCTTCTTTCTTCATTTGCATCTGTGATGTGAAAGTGCTTTTCTCTTCATTTCACATGTTTTCTGTGTTCAGACGTGAGAGCTTCTCTTCAGCTATGTCTGCCACTAAATTCATATTACAGTCTCGAAGAGCCTTTATTAGGTCAGTCACCTTTGCATCTTTCCCCTTCAATTTCTGCCATTCTCGAAGTGACTGAACCAATTGCTCCCGCAAATTCCGTGGATTGTCTTCTTCTATTCTCTCTATCCTCACTTCAGAAAGGTCAAGTTTTCGCATCAGCCTTCTCCAGTCTCTCCCAACGTTTTCGCATATAACTTCGATAACTACCTTCTGCAAACCTGGAACAGCAGAAATACATACGTGAGGACATACAAAGAAAGATACTTTTATTAAGCAAAACACTATTATTGATGTATCACTTATAATGAAAAGCTACTGCGTGCACTGGAAGATGCTAGTACAGAGCAGGGCTTCCAATTAACCACCAGGCTGACAGCTGAGAGACCTGGGACTCCTCAGTCTGGAGAAGAGAGAATGAGAGAAGACTAATAACTGTTTGCAAATATCTGAAGTGCAGGAGTCATGTTGACAGGAGTGGATTCCTCTCGGTGGTGTGCAATAGAGCCAAGGGCAACATACAGAAAGTGAAACACAGGAAGTTCCACAGAAACACAAGGAAGAACTTCTTTACTGTCAGAGTGACAAAGCACAGGAACAGGCTGCTCAGAGAGTGATGGAATCTCCTTCTCTGGGGATACTGAAGACCCACCTAACTGTCTACCTGTGCAACCTGCTGTCAGCGAACCTACTTTGCAGAGTTCCTTTCCAAACCCTACGATTCTGTGACTCGGTGACCAGGGCTAAAGGAGCAGCTGCTCGCAGCATATGCTGCCCTCACGGTACGCTTCCAGGGTATGACACCGTCTCTGCAGCAGCAGTTAAGCACAGCAACAGCACCGTGAGCAGCAGCCACAGATGGGAACTGAGGGCTGAGCACTCTCACGCCTCAAACACACGTTTACTGGGATCACTTGGAAAAAAATAACGAAAAAAATAAAAAGCTGCACCTACGTCTTTCCTTCATGTCAGGCCGCTCATCAGGAGCGCTGGCTTCTCCCTCCTCTATGAAATGCTCCAGCCGTAAGACCAAATCTTCTCTTTTAATGCTCTTAAACATGGTTTTAAGCAAGTCTACGTTATGACTTGAAATCAGCTGCTGCTCCATGAGGAAGTTGAAGAGCTCCCTGCCGCTCTGGACAGACTCCAGCTTCCTTTTCCCAATTTTGTCCTGGCACAGAAACTTCAGGTCGTGCAGCTCGCTGGCAGACAGACAGGCGGACAAAGAATTCAGCAGAGCCAGAAAGGGATCCATGGGGCTGAGGCCTACAGCGCAGCCGGCACCAAAAGAGGCACAGAGCGCACACTCCACCCTGGCGGCGGATTTCACTCGCGCTTCCGCAGTGCCACCGCGGGAACGCGAAGCCCGCCCCGGCCCAGCCCCGCTACGGCGGGGTGCTGACCCGCGCCAGCCGGGCCGGAAGTGACGTCACGGCGGCGGGTTCTCCCGCAGCCGTCAGAAGATGGCGGCCGGTGTTTCTTAGGGGTGTGGTAGCGTCTAGCAGCTGTGCCACACGGTTTGTGTCTGAGAGCAAAGAGACTCATGTGCTTCCAGTTTATTATGAGGAAGTGGGCCCCCTTCGCATGGGGCTGCTCAGACGCCTCGGCTCCCTGCCTTGGGACTGCAGGGCTCCCTGCCACCTGGAAGTGTGTGGGGCTTTGGCAGAACCAAAGTGCCAGTCATTGTGCTTGTTACCACTTGGCCTGTTAATTAGGAACCACACAGTGCTCAAAATGCCCTGGAGATTAACTGACTTGTCTCATAGTACTGAATTAAAAACGTGTGCTTGGAGCCAAATGTGAGATTGCCCATCTCCTGCTGCTCAAGCAGTAGTGCCAATTCCCTACACCTTGGCTTTGATTGGGCTGTCATTATAGTAATGCATCTATGCCTCAGTTGGGAGGCCTGTATGTTCCCCTGTAAGTGCACAATTACTGGCTTTCTTGTGAGCTTTATCACATAATGTTTTACCTACCAGCTAAATGAATGAGGATTATTTGGGGTTATACACTGATGAAAGGAGCCAATAGAGAGTAAGAAGTGCAGTATCACAGCCCCTTTCTCAAAGAGATACTGCTATGTGCATTATGTCCCTGGAAGCTGCTCAAGAAAGGAACCTCTGCCCTTGCCTGAGCCAGAGGCCTGAGCCATTCACTAGCAACGCGGGGCTTGTTGTAGCGGTCTTATTACTTGCAAAGATTAATTGTGACATGAAATAACTCCTGACCTTTAAAACAGAAGAAGCAAGGCAAATCTTTAGTGTTCACATTTTAAAACCAATTCTTACACAAGGTGAAAGGTTGTGTACTTATGTTGAATGGGAAAATTCAAGTTCATGCCATTGTTTTGTATGTCTCTAAAGTTCAGAGCAACCATACTGGTTTCTCTCACAGCACAGATAGGTAATTCAGGACTTTCCTTGTTCCTTTGGTTGACTCCCCAAGCTACCCCATTACTAGATTGCTTCTAGTACATCCTTCAATTTACTGTCACTGCAGTACACAAAAAGAACTATGATTCTTGGCGTAGATTGCAGTTGCAGATACATAAACTTGGAAATTATCATTTTCTACATCTTCTTCCCCAGTCTCACATTCCAAGCTGAGGTACAACTCCTACTACTCCCAAAACATTTCTAAAACTCCCAATTCAACTCCAAACTCCAAAACAATCTCTCCTTAGATAAAACTGCTAGATTTTCAGCATCCTGTTTCAGTCTATTATGCAGATCTAGTCTTGCATATAATCAAGAAAGCCAGTATACAGAACTAGCTACAGACATTAAGTCCATCTGTGAACTAAACCAGTTTAAAGCAGGATTTTTGGAGTCCGTGATTGCTACAAATTGGATATTGCATGGTCACATGGGAGGAATGAGCTGTGCATGTTCTCAGGGATGTATTTTCTCCCTGTATTCCTGAAGATTCTTCAGTGTGTGGAGGAATGAACATGAATAAAATGTGTAGTGTAAGCCAAGGAGGAATGTGCGTGGATTAATTTAGAAAGTAGACAGAAGTCCCAATTGCAATACAAGAGGTAAAAAACAACAAGAAACAAAAAAAACTGATTAATTAAAATCTCACTTTAATATTGCCAAAACAATGACTCTATAAAGCAAAAACGTATAAGAAAGGACCAAAGCACATGGCACGTAGCTTGTGCTCAATTCAGAAACAAGCGTACATGACTGAAGCCTACATAAATCAGCGTAATTTATACCTTTATCCTCAGTCCCTTTCATGCAACTGAAATCAACATCACCTGAGATTTTCATAGGTTTGTATGAACTCAGTGGCCACATTCTGCACTGACGTATGAGGAGGTGTGAAAACAATCCCATACATCTGTGTAATTTTCAGGGAATCTAAATTAGTAACAAACACAGAGCTATGCAATATAAATCATTATTTAAGACGCAACTCATTGCTTAAATGCTTTTGAATTCACTTTTAACATCTGACATAGTAATTTAGTAACACCTTCTGTTATGTCTGAATCTGAGCTGTTAACTGCACATTCACAGATGAAAATCCTGGAGCAACGTGCTTTCCTCCAGTTGTTTCCTTTGAAAGTGGTTTGGGGTGGGGTTTGCAAGGAAAATATTTGCCAGGGTCAACAGATCATAACGGAATCTCATTAGAATAAAATTTAATGGAAACTATTTGTTCGACTAGCTCAGATTTCAGCAGACGTTTCCCAGAAATTAAACGATCCGTTTCCTCACCACATAGGTTCCTTGAGGTATGACGATTCCTTCCCAAATGCTGCAGAGGGAGCTCGAGGCTTTGGAGTGCACCGTGCTGAGCTTTTTTGACTTCATCTCCGCTGAAGGAGCAGGACGAGGAGGGCAAAATGATTCATTACTGCCGAGACTTGGAAAGGTGTCGGTCACTAGGACACATAGGAACAAACACATTTAAAGAGTGGGGAAGCGAAGCAGCAACACACATGGGCTGACATTCTCAGGGGCTGTGCAGTCATGGCATGTGAATACCTGTGGGCAGGGTTTATGACTTACTAAAGAACTGCTTTAAAAAGCAGCAGAGTAATTTACATGCCCATAAGAGTAGAATGTTCTAATGAAACGTACGCCACTGTCCTGACTGTAGGTGACTGACTCAGCTTTCACAGAATTTCTGGAAGATGCTTTGTGCTGATAGTGGCCTATCAATATCTAAAGAGGGGCTAAAAGAAAGAAGGGGACAGACTCTTCAGCAGGCCTATTGTGATTATGACATGGGGAAGTGGTCTCAAACTAAAATAGGGGGGATTTGGACTGGATATAAGAGAAATTTTTTACAGAGAAAGTGCTGAGGCTCTGGTGCAGGTTGCCCAGAGATGTAGTCTTCAAGAATGTCTTTGGAGACATTCAGGGTCAGGCTGGATGGGGCTGTGAGCACCTGGTCTAGAGTAGGTGTCCATCTTCCATGCAGCAGAGTTGAACCAGGTGGCCTTTAAAGGTCCTTTCCAATTCAAACAATTCTATGATTCTTTCCAGCCAAGGCAACTTGAATTTCTTGTTGCCTTCCTTCTTTACTCTGGAATCATAGTCTAATCTGCCACACAGCTGATGAAAGTGTGTGACATTTTCTCTGAGAGCTCTAATCCAATCTGATGTAATCTAATTTGCTATTAGTGCTCATTAGCAAGCATATGAGTGGTTAAGTCCAGCTTTGATGATTCTGTTTCCTCTAATACTGTCAAGCAACTTATTCCTCATATGGCAGATAGCTTTCTATACATACTAACAGCCTGCCATCTCTTTTCAGACAGTTTCTTTTATCTAGCAAGGGATGTGCTTGTAGTGTGCAACTGACACAGCAGAACTAGTTTTAAACAAGCTAATTCAGATGCTGGCAGCAATACAGCATGCTCAAATTTGAGATAATATTGCAGATATTCAAAGAAATGCCTCTCCTGAAGCCCATAGCAAGGGCTACACACACATAGAGTTTAAAATGTTAATCTGTGTATTTTTTTTTCTTTGCTCTTCTTTTGCAAAGAGCCATGCATTTTTGAGCCATATATTTGCTGCTTTGTATGTACATACTTTGCTTAACTTTGATATGTTTGGAGTTTAAATCATTGCTATCATGTCAGTCCTGTCCCATCAGAGAAGAGCTCAGCTCCTGGGTTTGTAAGGCGCAAAGAATGCATTTCTGTATGAATTCCTGTCTGGTTTTACAGAGCAGAAGGAGGTGAAAGTCTGAAAGGATCATGACTGTATCTTTGCAGACTTGTAAAGGCATCTTACTGATGTTGTAGTTGCTTTAAATAATATGCAGGATGACAAGATGGTCAACAGATATCTTCAGAGGTGCAAACTGAAAACAAACTAATGAGACCTTGATGTTCTATTGCTGTTTCTTTACAAGCTGCATGTTGGTACTCATGAGGTTGTCTGGGCTGACTGTAGAATTGGCGAAAGGGTATTTTTACTTTTATTTATTTTTTTAATAAGTGGAAGCAAAAAGGAGAATGTCCATATGGCAAAGGTGGCATCAAAATTCAAAGCGTTCCATCATTATAAGGTAAATCTATGTGCTGCTGCCCACCTTCCAGATAGACTGCATTTGTGCTTTCAGAAGTCCTGCATCTAGAGAGGGGAGCAGACTCACCATTTTGAGCAGGCAATGAGAAATGTCCATAGAAATCAGGGCAATTAGGTGAGGTACTATTTATGAATGAAATAGCTTTGATACCTTTTCTAACTTATCAGACAATTCAGTAATGAATAATTCAGGAAGATTATAAAATCTTCCTGTCACTTCTGAAAAACAGGTTAGACAAACTTCTTGGCAGAGACATTTTTAATCCCATGGTGAATAAACTGACTTCTTAGCCAACCTATTCCAAGTCTCACATTCATTGTTTGCAAAATCATAAAACATTTTCATCAGATAAAGTTTTTGCAGTTCTGCTGTTGTAAGGTTTTGGGTTTTTTTTGTGAATAAATCAAACTGTTCATAATTCCTATATTTCCTTATCAGAGATCACCTCTGTTACTATAATATCTTGTGTAGAAAGAAATGCTCTCTAGTACAGAAACCACTTGTGAAGGGACCTGGGATCCTAAGAGAACACTGTCCATGATGAAAAGGACTACAAGAAATGTCGAGTTATTGTAGGTTGTGGGAGATAAAATTAGAAGCAGACTGTGGGAAAAGCAAATAAGTACTGAAAAGTAAGTTAACTCCAGCATTGTTGTATATGGATAAAAGATCTGGCCACGTAACAACAACAACAAGCAATAAGTTGTTAACAGATGCTTGAACTTAATATTGAAACAGAAGAAGTGTTGATATAATTCTGTTGATATAATTCTGTTGTGTTGTTGTTGGCAGAAGACGTTAGTTAAACTTTAGGGAGAGGGTAAATTGTAGACTTCTGTTTATTTTCTCAAGCAAAAAACTTCTGATTTGGCACTTTACCTATTTTTGTATGGACTTTTCATCATGCTGTGTGAGTATGAAATCATTCAGACAAACATTTCACATGTCAGTAAAGCTATGTGTATGTTTTACCCTAGCACATTTCATTCCACTAAAGCATATCTATTACTTAAGCTATGTAACATTAATTTTTCAGTTGGAATAACAGAAAAAACAGAAAAGAGAATTGTCTACAGAGTAATGTCATTGTGAAATAAGCTGGGAGGTAATAAGACTCTGAATAATACCGAATTATCGTTAGATCTTCTTTGGGGCACTTTTTTTCCCCATTCTATTCAGTCCTATCTGGACTGGCTGACCTTTCTGACACTGAAAATGCCCATGCTCTGAGGACAGCATAGAATAGCCACGTGAGGTAGATATTCTGAGCAACTTCCTCAAGAAGACGAAGCTACAGCAGAATATGATACAGAGATGCCAAAGCTCACGCGAATTGGTGCAGAAGCCATGCAGAAGCTGTGTGAGACTGAAAGGAAAACATCTCCATTAGAGTGGTGCAGAGCCACTATATTTTCATATTTTTCAAATATTTTCATATTTTCATGTACGTTTACCACTCAGCCCCAGTGACTCTTATAGTTCTCTACTGGAGACCACTCCATCATGCAGTGGTGTATACTGCTTCACTGGTTGAGAAAGAAGCAAATGAAGGTAAGGTATGATGTGGAGGTTGCCAGTAATCCAGAGAAATAGTCCAACGGTTCTGATTGCCAGGCTGTGAAGCTAATATTAATTAATTTCTGATGAGCATATACATTTGTTTTTTATTTTCCTGGGCTATTGTGTTGCCAGTTCCCAAGACCAATAAAGACATGAAAAGTTAAATATGTGCTACATTAAGAAATATTTTTTTGGAAAGAAAACAGATGGAAGAATTTGTCTTCAGTTTCTTTTGCAGTGATAAAAAAGATTAGGCTAGTTTAAAAGGGTAAAACAGATCAACTTTGCACTAGTTTGTATCACTTGGAATTATTTCCTATAAGCATGCAAATTGTCTCAGGACTTCATCCTCCCCCCTAAAGAAATGGGGTTCTTTTCTTTACTTTTACCAAGTACAGCACTGCTCAGTTTTTGTTTGTGCATATTCCAGCTCTAATTTCTTCTGGATTAATAGGTTCTATTTTGGAAGTGGCTGTTGTTACCCTGCAATTTGACTGCAGAAGGTGTCATGGAGAATGAAGCCATTTTTCCAAACAGGTATCTGCATCCATCCTGCAGAACGACCTGTTCACAGACCAGAAAATATCTTGGCTTCCAACTATCTCCCAGAGTGACTAAAATTTTGCCTTAACGTAAGTAAAAGAATCAGCCTAGCCTCACTTTAATTCTTTTTGTGTTTAACTCAGTTTTGAGCTCACTGACCACTACAAACCAAGAGGGGAATGAATTTCTTAACAAGAAGTATTGACCGAAATACCTGTGGTTGGCAGTAAAACTATCCGCTGGAGGAAAGGCTGGTGGATTTCTGTTCTTCCCTTCAAGAACGTGCCAATGGAGTGTTTTCCATCTGAGTCATTATCTCACCGTCACTGAAGTTGGAAGGTGGAAGTTTTTTTCAAATCTGATTAAAGAGGGAGTGCCTTGGTCTGCCCCAGCACAGTGTGGCTATTATCTGGAGCAATCACTTCCTTTTAAAACGTGAATAGTTTTATGCAACCATTAAGTGACACAGGATATGACTAGGTTAGTTACTCACAGGAATTTAGAAATAATAAATAAGAAAGTAAATCTGGTTTCATTGTGCTCCTCCCTTGATTCTTAAGCGTAGGGGCATAGAAACCATTATTTTCTGCTCTCTGAATAAAAGCTTCAATTTGAGCTAGTCCTCTGCATTGTAGTCAGATCCAGATACAGTTAGACTTAATCCACAGTTCATTGGAACTGTGGAAAATGTGATTTATTCCCAGAAATGAGAAGGCAATGACCTTCTGAGAAAAAGAGTGGTTAACATTATATAACATATAGTGTTTATATACTTTGCCTGCACTCTGTATACCTTCGAAGACAGTAAGAAGTTGCACAGCTTTGTCTGCCTACCCTCAAAAATTTATGTACTACATTTTCTTACTTTCCTGAGTAGTTCTTGTTCAGAGACACAACCATAACAAAGCAATTTGCAGTGTGAGATCAGATCTGTGTTCACATCCTCTCTCAAACACACAAATACTTCTGCCATTTTTCACTAATTTTGAGTGTTATTTTAAAGCTATAATAAAGGTAGCCTTTATTACGTCTATGCCAAGTATCTGATCCTGGAATTAACTGGCATTTCTTACAAGAAGCCCCAGAGGTGTCTACCAGCTTAGCTCTGCAGCTCTCTTTGGTCGGATCTAAAGGACACACATTTTAAAGATGTGGAAAATTTTGTTTTCAAAACTAAAATTCATAGGGATAAAAGTGGAGAAATTTAGTGGAATTTGAAGCTGACTCTCAGTTTTACTTCTCTCTTTCTCTGAAGCAAGGAAGAAGATGCAGCTGAAATTCACATCAATCTACTCTCAGGACTGTAATTGTTCCTTTCCCTGTTACCAGCTCCATCCCTCTTCCAACAATGCCTGTGTAGAGTACCAAAGTACTTGCAGGAGTGTGGCCCCACTTCCACCAGGTCACAGAGCCATCTCTTCCTATCTTGAGCATTTTGTGCTTGCTTTGTGGCACAGAGAAAGAGCAGAGGAAGGAGTGCAGCAGTTTAGGGCCAGTTTTGTAGTTTGACCTTGGCATTAGAAAAAGTAACTCAAGGGAAACTTGAATGCTTTCGAGGTAAAAGTAGTCTAGACCTCAGGTCTCCAACTCCCCGCTACGTGATCTAAGCTATAAAACATGTTTGTCTCTATTTTATACAGAATGAGATTTGTTTTCAGGAATCACCCACTTTGAGTGAAATTTTGGCCTCCAACCAACCTCCTCACCCTGTTAACCTTCAGGCAGGGCTGGAAACTCAGTTTCTTCACTGGGCTAATCCTTCCCTATCAGTAAACTTGGGGCAGGCTAGTATGCTGAGACTTACTGCTTTCCCACTTGATGGCTAATTACCTGTGAGTAATTATATTTCTTTACCTACAGATGTTTTTGGAAGATTAATATATTAAGAAACGTAAGCAGCTTGGTTAATTATGTGTTCTTACTAGGATAGATGGCAATTCCATACCTGTGAGTACTGCAAAGCAGTGAGGCAATGCTGTGGTTAGCCATTCACCTGCACGTTGTCTGCGAGGCTTCAGAAACTTAGCTGCTGAAGAGGCTGAGAGTATGGTCTGACTTCAGTATTGGAAATGGCATGAGAGCTCATAAATCATTCTGATGCATCGGAGTTATAAATCATGCTGATGTTAAAAATAACTGTTCCTGGAGGAACGTGTGAGAAACAAAATGATTGCACTGGTCTAATGCTAAGGCCTCTAAATTGTTGAGCCAGAATTTAAGGTTAATCTGAAAAAAAAATACAGAAAAAAAATAAATAAGAAAAATTATTGCTATTTTGATTATGTCGCCTTCCTGGCCCCCGAAAAGAGATGCTTTTTAAGTAGAAAAGATGGCTGGCATGCTCCCCGTGAAAACCCTTGGTTTTGCTGGGCCTTTTTATTTTCGACTGCAGAGGCTCGTGGTATTCTTTGCCGTACAATACATTCAGTGGAGAACAAGTCAGCAAGTTTTCACTGAAGCCTGCTCTTAATGAATGTTCATTGCATTTCTTACCACCTTCTAGCCTTCACCTGCACATAATATCAATAGTATTGCACTGCTTGGTAGGGTGAGATTGCGTGTTGCTCAGAAAAGATTGGCAAAGGATATCTGATAACCTGCCTATGGGATGGTCTCACCTTAGGAAGCAATTCTAATTCCATAAAAGCAACTTCTGCAGCTGATCTGCCAACTTACTTGCACCTGAGCACATCACCCAAAAGCATTTTCTTCATCCCTTCCCTACCTGCCATTTAACCTTAGCCTATATCTCCTTTACTTCAGCTAGAAAACATGGCCACTCTTAATTTAGAAGTATGGAATAACTTTTTTTACTTGTATAGTGAAATTTGCTTCACTATACATATCTAACTCTTGCTTGGAAAAATGGATTTCATTAAGCTTTTAAGTTTCTCAGCACAATACTTTGTGTCACATGTTGATTCTTTTTCTCACAAACATCTTGATGGATCTGTTAGCCATTTTTTTGCAGGAATTTTCTCATATGTGTGGAACTAAGCAAAATGAAATCTGTGACCTTCAAATTTGTGCAGCTAGCTAAGTTTACATGAGCGTGTAATGTCTTTGATTTTTGGGACCATTTTCCTCACGGAGGCTAATACAACAGCATATGGAACTCTTTGCTGCTTGCACAACTTATCTGCTTCAATGTCTTTTAGCTTTAGCTGACCCACAAGGTTATGAAAGTTGCATAGGGTGAGTACTAAAAATTCTTGTTATAAGTGAAACCAATCATTCAATAGGCAACGCTTAGTCTTATGTAAAATATACTGAAGTCAGAGGGAGTTAAAGAAAACATTTTCCTTGGCTGCAAGTAGCTTGGAATCAGGATGCATGCAGGGTACTGAAAACCAAAGAAGAGCTGAAAATTAAGAAGCCATTTTACTGGTTTCTTCTTTTGAAAGGCCTGTTTGGTTCAAAAAAGGAGGAGGAAAAAACTAACTTTCTTTTTTCCTCTGCTGTACTAAAAATGGCATATTGTGTTTGGCCATGGAATAAATAGTACTCAAATGTGAAAAGAATTGAATCAGAGCTTGAATGAGATCCATGTAAATTTTAGGACATAGTTTCTTCAGTGGCAAAAGGAAAAATGTTTACTTTGAAAACGTCATAGGAAAATATAAATGTGCTCCAGTGATTAAAAAACTTGAGGAGAGTTCAGACTGCTGAGGTAACAAGACAAAACGTAAATTGTTTTATTATCACTTATTGGAAATGGCAACAGCCAAAAAGATCATTAACAGCTCAGCACCAGAAAGCACTGAGGGTTTAAAATAGAAACATATCTGTGCCTTGACTTGAGACTTATTCACCCTTAAGCTATTTAAGACTGCAAAATATTTGTAATATGGTATCTTAGAAACACAGTGACATCGAAATCCAGAAGATTCAGACTTGTACTGTCAACACAACAGAGTGCGTGTGATTTCCTCCTCAGATGTACCAACTGAAATTCTGCTTTTTCCACAAACTTTGGTTAGTAAAATGCAAACACTCTATTTTAGCAGCAGTTCTACATAGCCACTTCCAGCTATAATCTTTCCTACTATTCTCTTTATCTGCAGCTTCTTGTCAAGACCCCTGCTCTTTGATAGAGATTTTCCTGTTTGATACACTGATTTGTTTTGTTTTAATCAAAAGACTTTTGTACTTAGAACTTTTTGGCAGAAGTATGTCAAGCACAGGTTTGCATGCAAATCATAGGAAGTCATTCACAAGATGAATAGCTATCCCCTATGGCAGCTGCAAGTCACATCCAGCTGCTTTCAGTTATTCCTTGGTCACCTCCAGTTCCCTGCTTCTCCTTCTTCCCCCCCCCCACCTCTTTCATTAAATCTGTATTAGCATAACTCTTCCCCAAATTTGCCATCAGCATAATCAGTATTTGTTACTACTTGCATCACAAATAGAAAAAAAAAAACACAAAACAAACACCAACCAACCTGTCAGGAATAGGAACAGAAATCTTTGGCAAATCTTTATGGAAGATATCTTCTATTTCACAAACTCAGCTCAACAGTTATGTTTTGAAGAACCAGCGAAACCAAATCAGTTACCAAGCAGGCAGTGATATACCTGCTCCTACAAAAGTTACTTAGAACGATGAGAAGTATTATTTGACACAGGTTGTTGCTTAATTCAAAGATGCATCTTTTGAAGAAAAATAAGGTCTCACCTTTGTTTGGACAACAAACAAATCCAAGCACAACACAAACCAACTGCAGTGCTTGACAATGTGGTACGTAGTCCCTAAAAGCTTACAGCTTTTAGGAATTGGTTTTCACAGCCATTATCTCTGAATAGAATTCTTACCTACCAAATAAATTCAATTACAGTTAGAAGCATTAATATTTTCTGATAAAAAGGAAGAACTGGAATGAAGAATCATTCTTTTCCTTCTCACAGAAAAGTTAGAAAGGAGACTGGAAAAGGCAAGTGAGGTTCTATACCCGACTCTACTTGCACAAATCCTACTGTCCAATTAAAATGGCCTATAGTGCAACTCCAGGCCTGCACTCGGGACACAGCCCAAGGAATCACTGAGTTTAATTCCTTCAGTTTACCATTTATATTTTCTTCTAATAACAAATACATTTTTCAATTTAAATGAACAAACCAAGTAGTTGTTATGAGCTCATTTCAAAAGTCTTGGTGAAAACTCTTACAGTTTACATTCTGCTAAATGCCCAAGACTGACATCAAAAGAAAATTAAAGCTCCCAGGCTAAGATTTGTCACTGTGCATGCACCATCCATGCCTATGCTGGAAGCCAAATCTCTCTTTGTGTTTATGGAGACAGAAACACCTAAGGCAGGATGCATTAGAATTCCAAGTGGGGTTTGATGGCACTCTGACCCAAAGAACTACAGCAACCACAACACAAGACTTGCCCTCTCAGTTGTCAAGAAGATGGCTATAAACAGAGAAGTCAATACCTGCAGAAAAACCACCTGCTTCTGGTCTCTGCAGTCTGAGTACGTAAGGAGCACTGCAGAGTGTCAACGATCCATTTTTTATGCAAACAAACACAAGTTACCATATTTCTCCAACCTAGCAGTACTTGTAGTTGCACTCAGAGCACAAGGAGGACTGGGAAGTGAGCCCACCCCACAGAAGCAGCTCTGGCACGTTTAAGTTTATTTCAAATAAATGCTCAAAGAAAAGGGAAAAAAAAAAAAAAAAAAAAAAGAAATAAAACAGATTTAGTATATATTTACTTTTCTTAAAAAAAGGATTCCATGAAAGTTTTATAGTTATCTAAGTAGTAATACAGTTTTTATATACAAAATTCCATTTCAAACAATTTACTGTACAAAAGAAAATATAAGCCACTGTTACCATTTCGATTTCAGCAAATAATGCAAATTTTTGATAAGTATGTGTTCAGGATATAGTTCTACCATTTACAGGAATGTCAGTATTAAGCTGGGAACTGTCAGATCAGTATGTACAGATGAAATTCCCTTAGAGGAAGTTCCATTAAATGTCCCTTCAGAATAGGTAGTTCACATTTAGCTTTCTTCAAGATCTTTCGGGCTACCACGGAATGAGAGAAAGCACACTTGTATAGGATTCACAGACAAAATTCTGCTTAATCTATTTGCACTTATTGCAGTCCACAGGCCTGACCTTGTAAATACTTACTGCCAGGCTTAATGCTTATAGTGTGAATAAATCAGGCAGGATTTGGCCCTATTGAATTAAGCTATCATAAATTACAAATTTAAAAAATAGTGACATTCCTGCAAGTCAAAATACAACAGAAACAAGAGTTAACAAAATATAAGCCCTTTATTAATAAAAATCTTTGGTTGGATCAATATTTTAAATAAGCTTCAAGAATATTTGGTTAATACCATTTTCTTTCTTCCACATAATATCTTTTCTGGTGCCTTTTTTCGGACAGACTACAGAAAAATATCAAGTTTATCACATACTTTAAAACAAATAAATATATCAAAAGCTAGATATGGCTTTTTTTTTTTTTTTTTT
>NW_024884586.1:10966783-11042818 GCF_019232065.1 Centrocercus urophasianus | reverse complement strand
TTTTTTTTTCTTTTTTAGTTCTGGCATTAATCTTTAAATTAGTTTGGCAAAGAACGAAGAAAAGAATAAAGAAACAACTACTGGAAACAGTCTTGACATTTGGTTTTGTAACAAACCATACAGTAGTTAGACTTTAAAGAAATCTTTACTTTTTATTTTATTCTTCAGTTTTATATTCATAATGCAAGCGCCATGGACAAGACAAAGCGATAAAAGAAATGAGGTTAATTGCACCAATATTATTTGGAAGTGCAGTTCATCATTTGACAAAGCAAAACTAGAATGTACTATGCTTAAAAAGAGTCGAACCGATGAGATTTAGATAGGCTTCATAAGGAAGGATTTTAGACTTCTATTCAAGGAAGCTCCATGTATAAAAGATAGGGTATTTTAAGACAAAAGAGAAGTTATGTAACTAACTGTAGGTCTGGTCCTGCAGCCCCAGTGCAGGCTAAACTTCCCTTGAAGACATTGAGCGTACATGTTTTGGATTTACTCTTCCAGCATAGCCTCCAGGAAATGCCATTCAGCAGTACAAAGTCTGCAAGGGCAACTGGCTCCCTTCTCCTGCAGAGGACAGAGGGCTACAGAGAAAAACCTGACTAAGAAGGGGATGTGCTAAAACAAAGGGAAAAAGGGACTCCCCTCAGCAAGAATGGTGGCTGCATATCAGGCAGGGCAGTTGACTCATTGTAGCTCTACATGTGCTCATTAATTCAGGGCATTTACCAAAATGCTCCATAGTAATCGACCTGCTGGGAAGATCTCCAAAATTGTGCTGCTGCTGCTGCCTTGCTATGGGTGAGGAGCCTCTGGGGACCACTCCAACACAGGTGATGCAGCCTGGGGCACCGAGGTAGCTTCCACCACATCAGATATGCACTGGTAAGGAGGTCTTTTTCAGATCCATTTTCCTGATGCTTGTGAACAGAGCAATGCCCAGTGGAAGTCTCAGGCATGCAGCAGACAACCACATGTGCCCTAAGCATGTATTTGACCCTAAAACTCAATGGGAGCTTTGTTTCAGACCTGCAGGTTCAAACACAGATGTCTGCCAGCAGAGCTAAACCGTAATTTTGACAGCAAGTAAATCTGGTAAACTTTACATGGTTCCTCTCCTGCTAAAAGGAGGCACACTCTAATGCTGATTTTGCATATGCTTTTTAAAGTTTCCTGATAGAGCTACAAGCCTGGGGCTCCAAAAGTATTTTAAATTAGTAGTATTATCATTATTTAAAATTTAGCTTCAATGATTTAGTTATTAGCCTAAGGTCAAATTCTCAGAGAATATCAAGACATACTAAGTACATCTTTATTAATGCACACCAATGTAAATAGTGTTATCTAATGATGAAATATAAAAATTCCCTGCATTACTGCTTGTGCAAAAGAAAAAAACAAAACACATTATCAGAAATAGAATATGGTCCTCCATATTTGCAAGAAGAGCATTTCTCACAAAGATGGGAGCGAAATGGCAGCACATCCTTCAACATGCAGCAGGTTGTCCATTATTCAAGTCCTGCCCTTTATGTGATGGCTTATGTACCAGTGGAATGCCCCGACACAATCAACTCCATCCTCTTCTATACGTCAACAGGATACGAGTGACAGGAGGACAAGCTCCCACTGTGGCTCAGGGAGAGTCTGGGGCTGTGATTGTTACAGTTTTCACCTTTTTTCTTGTCCTTGTCTTTCCAGGTTTCCATTTGCAGCTTCCCTTGCTCTTCTCTCATAAAGACCTCCACCATGAGAACCTTCTCTTTATGAATCTGCTGACTAATGTCCTTGGGAATGTCTGGGATAATCCAGTCAACAAAGTCACTCATAAACATGACCAAATTCTGAAAATGAAATTGTGAGAAAATGTCAGCCTGGGCAAATGAAAGGATGACTGTAGGGGAAGGGGTCATTTCACTGTAGCTGAGAAGGAAGAACAAAGAAAAGACAATATTTGAATTGGGCTCAACTGCATGCTATAAATGTGATGCCGAGCCAAATTTACCTCAATTTCCTGTTCATATTAGAAATAGTGAAAAATACCAGGTGCAGATCTTTATGATTTATCTACAAATATTGTTAGAGCCATTTGGAAATGAAAAGGAAATACTGGACCTGATGGAATTTTACATCAGCAAGGCAGAAGTAAATAAGGAGAAAGTAAAAACGATGAGAGTTGGCAAAAAAAAAAAAAAAAAAAAAAAAAAAAATCATGAAACATTTCTGATTTAAAATCTTGATTCCATGAAAGGGAAACCCTTCTCAAATGTTTCCCCCCCAAAAATAATAATTGAAACAAGATTAGGTAAGGTAGGATTAAAACACTTGTATCACAATAACCAGCTTGATTGTTGTGACTGAACGAGTTACTTCAATGAAAAATTACCAGATTTTGCCATGCTGTTGAGACATGAAATAAAATACAACTGGGAAATCTTGGAAATTTCATTTCTTGGCTTGGTCTAGAAATTATTTTGGAGGAAATTTATGTTTCTTCACTGTAAACGTCCTACTGGAAGGATGTAATTGGCAGCAGTCTTGTGCTCTCCCGTTCACTAAGGTCATTAAGTTGTTTCTGCATCAAACCAATTAAGAGAATCACTGAGAATGAAGTAACCCTCTGCTGGGGGACATCTGGGACTGTATGGGAGGCAGATAGGTGAACAAGAATGGGCAAATTCCTTTGATTTTGCAAGAAACAGCTGTGAAGGAAGATACTTTCTTTGGCCTAATAACTATTTCTGAAGGTGGCTTGCTGTATTTAGCTAAAGAAATATGACAACTCTTTTTCCTTCTCATAGTAGAAGTGCCTGCAGTCATAACATACCTGGAAAACTATCACAAATGCTAGTCTTGCTGCTAGGACAGCCCAGAAATCCTTTGAAATGTCATACTTATTCTCAGACCAGGGGGGCTCTCGATAATCTTTGTACCTGCAAAAAACCAAGACTCAGTAAATCAGTGATGTCATTCAGACGTTTTAGCACAACAAGGAGTTAACACTGAATGGCTGAACAGTAGGTCAAATAGTCTAAAAGAATGTTCACTTTTACAACATGGCTTTGTATTAACCTCTCACAAACAAGACACAGCTGAACCTCCCACAGCCTTTAAGTTTTATTCAAGATTAAAAGCCTTCAATCTTAATACCCCCAGATTATAAATAATATAAACTCTAATTACAGATAAAATAAACTCTGCATAAAGACAGCAAACAACACAGCTCAGTCTGGTTTCTTTGTTGTTGCTGTTGTTTGAAATAAGCTTGAAATTAAACTACATTTGCAAACTTATTTTTCAGCCAATACTGATCTCAAGTCCATAATGTGTGCTGTGCTACGTGGCATTCTACTGGTTCATGATTGACAAAAGATCACTGCCAAAATATAGAGAGAACATGAAAATTTTCCCTTAGCTATAGCTTCAAAAAGAAATCTGTGAGCTAATCAATAATAACCTCTTAGGAACTGGACCAAGAAAAATACATTTAATTTAAAATATGGCATCCTGTTAATATTTAGGAAGAATTAGGAACTCCTGTTTTCAAGTGATTTAAAAATCCCTGGAATGTAGGAGAAATGGAAGAAAGAGGGTGGGATTAGAAAGTAGAAAACTGCCATTTTTACATTGGACTGTGACACTAATACACCCTAACACTTCTCTTCTGTAAGTTCTGTACTAAAAACGTGTTTGCCTGCCTAATTTATCCTCTACACAAAGATCACCAGGAGGAAATTGTGAGAAATCAAAAATAAGCTAAGCTGATATATATGTAATTTTGGTTGGTTCTCTCTTTCATCTCAGGGTGAGTTTTCTGTTTAGCATTCATTCAGCATTCGATTTAGCATTCAGTGCAAGTTAATCTGCTATGTCAATATATAAAGAATAAATTGAAGATTAAAAAAAATAAAACTATAAATAATTTGTTTTTTTTTCCTGGTCAGTTTGTGTAATTTTTCAGTGTATCTACACTAGAATCATTTTTCTTTCTTTTTTCTTCCCTCCCATAGTTTGTCTTCCTCCTTGCCACCATTTATCCCTACTATTTAGTCTTTCAGTTTTGCTGTTCCAAGTGCTTCCATTTGGCTTTCATCCCTGGTTTATAAGGTTGAAAACATTTGTTTTGAAGACGATGCATATCTAAGGAAGCGTAGGCAAAGTATGCATTTCAGCATTTCAGAGCCAAACTGCTTGATAAGCTGAAATATGCAAACAATAATTTGCCTTTAGCAATGAAAATAATATGTAGAAATTGTTACAGGCATGGATATTTCCTGCATAATCACAATTTGAGTGGGTCTTAAATTCGAGTGTAGATCAGGCTGCTATTACTGTCATCAGCAATTGCTACAGAAATTGGAGAAGTATACTGTGAAGTCACAGTCATCCAATTAGAAGGCTGTGATATAATACCATGATTGACATCATTTTATTCCCTTAAAGTATCATTATGCTGTTTATCACTATTTATCTCCTTTCCTGAAAATACATTGTAATAAAAATCTTTGTAGAGACAAATTTGCTAATGCTACTCTCTGTTTCCCAAAATACACAGTACTTCTTATTCAGGTCTTATGATTAATCTGTAAGGCAAGACTTTCAAGGTAATGGCTTGATTCAATATAAAAGACTACCAAGGTCCTCAAAAGGTGTTGACAATACAAGGGACCAAAGTCAACCCCAGGAATATTAGTTTGTCACGTTCTTAGCTGGTAAAGCACTTAAAATTAGTTGTTACTCAAGAGAATACCTGCATATCTGAACCTCGTAGCCAAGTTCCATGGGGTCGTTTGGAGCTGTTCCTGCTTGAAAATCGCTGACATTAAAAGAGGATAGTGTATGGTTCACGAAGCCATGCATGGTGCCATTCTCACTGTACATATACAGGTACACGAGGCGTGGAATGAAGTCGGATGTGAATGAGATCACAAATGCCTAAGCCATAAGAGTAAAGAATGAGCGCAATATTCAGGCACTGTTTCAAGTTAACAACACACTCAACTATGTCTTGCTCACACAGCTTATACAAATAAGGGGCTGTCATATAGGGGTTGTTGCAGAAACAAGGTGGAGACTGCAGCGTACAGGCCCCTAAATAGAATATTAACTGCTGTAACAAGGTAGTATTTATTGCTGACACCTTCGAGTTGCAGGGCATAATATAGAGCAGTTCCACGTTGACTAAGATTTCTATGCGGTAACAATCTGAATTCCCCAGATCATGGAGCTGCTGCATCCCAGTGTCAGGGCAAAGCAAAACACACTGCTGTTTCCTTGTGCCCCCCTATGACAACTTGACCCCTATGCATTTCATGAGGTCCAACTGATTTATTTACACGATTTCCTTTTCTGTTCTGCAAACAACTTACAGTGAGTTGACTCTAAACTGCACTGTGAAAGCCCATTAATTTTACATATTCTTTAGCTCCACTGGGGTAAAAGGATAAGCAGACTAAGCCAGTTTTATTTTTATGGTCACAAAAGTTCCACATTGTTTGGTTATTTTAAAAGGTTTTGTAAAAACGTCATACACAAAGTGCAGGACAGCCAAGTGAACGGACATCTTCATAACTCTCGCTGTTCTTATTTATCATTGTTGCAAAACTTTTTCACTGGCACAAGTCACGTGGAACAAACACAGTACAAAATGTTTTACTTGTTCTGTGATAAAAAGGGACAGTGCATAGGTCAAAGAAGGAAAATAACACTGGATAATGACGAAGAGAGACTACAGGGGAGAAAAGAGAAAAATAGAGAAATTATTTCCAAAGGAAAAGGTGAGAAATGGTAAAGACAAACTAAGGCAGCGTCCCAGATACCTACCAGAATGGTTTGGCCTTAAAAGAACAAACACCTGTTGGCAAAGCTAAGGGATTTCCACTCTGAATAATGGGGAGAAAAGAGGAGAGCCCATGGATGTGTGGCTGTAAGCCCTGCACAGCTGCTATTGTGCTACATTAGAAACATGTTTTCAGCTTGTCATTCAACTGTTCTTTTCATCTGTTGCCAGATGAAGGTGACAAAAATGGACTTATATTTATTTAGGATATTAGAGATTAACATAATGGAAAGAAGGTGAGAGGGAACACAACTTTTCTGAAGAATCAAGATGATGTAAACTATGCCAACAAAAAGGTAGGCTGAAATTTTTCCAGTGGATAGGATATTCAGTGCTGAAGTAACTAAAAATATCTTCATCGATTATCAGTGCTATATCTGAGTGAGAGCATTGCATTTTGAGGCCAGGTTGTACTCAGATTTTCAGTTCTCCCTATTGTTCTGAATACTGAATTTTAGCCATTTTCTGTCCCCAGTACACCACTGTGCAGAACTGTCTCAAATTTAAAGTAACCACTGGATCCGACTCTGTAATATTTTAGCAAAATTCTGAATCATTTATTTTCACTGAATTTGAGAGATTTAAGCTAAGATAAAACTAATGGAGCAGAATGGAGAAGCCAGCCTATTGAAGTAAGATTTTATTCATGCAGAATTACTTACATTTATTATGACAGCAAGTTTTCCTATCCCCCGGAGGATATTGTACCAGATTCCTAAGGAAAGAGACAAACATGTGAATGCTGTGCTGGTCATTAAAATTAGCTAAATTACATTTTTCAGATAACAGAGTTAGGATTGTACCAAACTAGAGTAATATTGAAATTAAAAAGAATATTTTGTAAAAGACTAATTTAAGGACCCATCAAGCAAAGTGATTCCAACTCTATCTTCCAAAATTATGCTTAGGTACCTATTTCTTTAGAGGTTTTGAGGGAAGGGGAGGATTGGTCTGCTGCTGCTGTACGACTACAGAACTAGGTTCCAGCCAGGTTCACCTGCTACACAACTAGGTTCCAGCACCTTTCCAGCTTCAGGAATGAGTTTTGGGATAAAAGCAGGGATGAAGGGACATCCTTTACCCACAGGCATTCAAGTCTTTTCTCATTCCCAAGTCTATTTCTCCAGTCCAGTCCAGAGTTACTAAACACAGAAATTTTTGCTTCTGCAAGAAAACTGCACTGCCAGGAAAAGCTGCTGGTATGCAGAGCCACGTGAGATATTTTGCTACTGTATTGATCACTTTGCTTTGAAAAATGACACTGTTTACCTAATAAAATATTCATCTGGATTTAAAGCATTGGTCTTTCTATTTTGAAAGCAAAGCCTTGGTAAGTTATGACAGTTCACAGTTAAGCCACAGTATAATGCTTTGAATTGTCCTATAAATGTCTTCCTGTTAATGAGACCAACTCAGCACAATAGCATCCTGCCATCAGTCCAGGAATAAACAAGCAGAGAGTGACAGCAGCAATGAGCACTTACCTATGTCCTTTGCTCTGACTGCTACTGGTCTCCTCAGCTCTGTAACAAATTTTTTTGCATCTAAACGGATTTCAATGATGTTGTTCAGCAAAGCAAACAGAGGCGCCAATGGGAAGGATGCGACAAACAAAGTTACAAATCCAAACTGAATAACTGAGAAGAAAAAAAGAATGTCAGTGGACTGATTTGTATTTATCAAATGCATACACAGAGTCAGAGAATATCCCAAGTTGGAAGGGACCTATAAGGATCATCGAGTCCAACTCCTGACTCTACACAGGACCACACAAAAATCTGATCATATTTTTAGACAGTTGTCCAGATGCTCCAACATCATCATGTCAGTGCTATTCCCCCAGATTCTAATAAGACAACACCTGCTGGGAGAATAAAGTGCATTTTCTTCACCATGTCCAGCAAGGCCAAATGACCACGGAAACAGGGGAGTTCCTAGCTTCATCACAGCCATGCCGACCCTGCTGCTCGCTGCCTCTGTGTCCCTCCAGCAAGGCAGAGGCAAGGGGATGCTGTGCTGCAGCAGGATGGAGTCCTGCTCCATGCAGGCCTCAACCGTGGGAGCTATCTGGAATGAGGAATGTGGGATGACAGCAGCTCTTCTGCCACCTGCTGCCTCCTGCGGCAGCATGAGCTCCCACATAGGATTGTCATGCTCCAATGGCAAGGCTTCAGCTCTTGCTAAGCCCATTGGAAACTCTTCTGAAGTTTACAAACCTTCTGCATTGCCAGCCCACTCTCTCCGTGATTGTATGTGCCAGTTCTTTTGCTAGCTTTTGTGCTAGCTTTGTTCTTCAAATGGCATTCATCACCCATACTAATGCTTGCCCTCTCTGTGTACTTATGGAGAGAGATTTAAATCTCCCTTGAACTGTTGTTCCCCACCTCAAAGAAGCCAAGATCTTTTCCATGCTCTCCTAACCAACTCCCCCTTCCTCCAGCCACCCCCACAGCCTATCTGCCCCAGGAGAGGTTCTCCCTACAGAGCGGGCGACAAGAGCCCATATGGTGGCCTGGTGCTGTGCCCCTTATGGACTTCAGGAGGGACATGACCAATTCCTGTTTGTCCTGGACACAACTACTCTAAGTTATTCTAATTCACACTGTATTAGCTAGGGAGGCCAATTTTTGGCATAGGCATATTTCATAATTTTTTTCCATTATTTTTGTCTAGTCGTTCCTGAAAACACTACATAAAGTTGCTTGTCTAAGTCTGACACTTCAGACTCTCTGAATCTCTGACACTGTCAATAACAGCATTAAGAGGAATAGATTTCTCAGCTTCCCCAGGATTTTAAAGTGGAAAGAAAATGCAGCTTCTGGGCCTCAGTAATGCAGAGTGTGATGTCCAGTGCTTAGATTCCATATCAATCACTCAAGATAATGCATTACTTGCAAAAAACAGTATACGTGATCTGTCAAGTTCAACCTGGCCTATGGTCAGATTTAAAAAAAAATGGAACAAAGCTGGTGTGAGAATAGACAGTGGAAACTCAAATCTGAATTAAACTGATATTTTTTTTTCCATGTAAGGTGCAACAAATGACACATCTGTCACCCAATCTCAGGTTTAATTATTTAACAGTAACATGTCGCATAGCTTAAAAGAAAATATCTAAAATATAGTGCTAAAGAAGGGATCATGATCACCAGATAGCATAATTCACCCCTGAAGCAGCCCATGACTGGCCAAAATATGTTACTGTCCTAAATCATACAGATCATACATTTAAGTTCTGCACCATATCCACTGTCCTCCAAACCTACAGTTCAAAAACCTCAGCTCCCATTCCATTCAGTTAGCATAGTTCGCTTAAGACGCCTTCTTTCCACATCACTCACTCATTTCCATATATTCAGGAGTAAGTCCAGAAAAAGGCTCCAGGTTATAGTCTACTTCATAACGCTGCTTTTTTTTAATGTGCTCTTCATGGTCCAAGGAGCGCCGACGCTTTAATTTCATGTATCTTATGAATTTCTTCATTTTGCTGGGGAAAATAGAAGCGATCCAGTTAGCATGCCACTCTGTGCACAAGGCCCACTTCTCAGGTGGGTGGAGGAACAGTAAGTTTTTTTACATTAACAGATACAATGAGCTCTGTATCTACTTTAATATAAGCTATGCAAGAGCACAATATGCTAAAAAGAAGTACCAATACTCAGATGGTTATGGCTGAATCACGTTTAGAACTGCATCAACTGCTAGTTGGTAAGAAGACAATAGATTTCCTAACTCTTCAGACGTGCTCTGCCAGATTTAATGACAGCGATGCTGGTGCAGCTGCAGGACAGCAAGGACACAGCACTTGCTGTATGGCAGATAGAGGCTCACTGCACAGTACTTGCAGGTAGCCTGCAAACCACATTCATATCAAGGGGCTGTGAACACACAGTTTATTGGATACACTGCAAAAGATGTGTTTGAGAGAGAAAAAAAATGTTGCTACTTACGGGATGCCGATCTCAAATAAATTGTTTTGAATCAGCTGCTTGCCCAACATGATGATGCTCAGCTGGATGCACAGCTCCATCAGGCAGCCACCCGGTGCACACTGCAGCAGACAGAGGAAAGGGAAATCAGGACACCTGTTCCACCTTTGTGACGAGGGAAGAGGGAGCTCACACGTGGTGCAAGCACAGGTAGGGTGAAATACAATTACCTCTTCCATTCGGAAAGAATGGAAAATGTAGACGTAGTCTCCTGGACGTCCAACAAACCTAGAGTGCAAAAGTTAGAATTAAGAACTTCATATCGATTTCATACTTCTAGTATTTGATTCCTAAAGTAACTCGTGTGAAATGCTATGTCATTGAGCAGGGTCACCTAATGACCAGTTCTAGAAAAAAGAAGGAAATCAATCCATCTTAGAAGTTTCTCGGTTTTTGTTTCAAAAAATAAGTCCTATGAACTGAGTGAGCAGCTCAGTACAAATGCAAGCCACATGCCCTACAACAGTATAGGTACATCTTGGCAGAAATCCTATAAAAAGAAAATAGAAATCCTATAAGGTATATTAAAAAAGAGAAAAAACAAACATAAAACAAAATGAGAGGGACAGGGAAGAAACATTTGAAAGTAAATTAGTGAGGTAAGGTTAGAAGAGAGGAGGCAATAAGCTGTGCAGGCTGAGCACCAGCTGTACACCTCAGCCTTGTTCCCCAGGCAAGCTGCCTGCTGCCCAGCACCCCACGACACCTCAGCATTGCCCTCTCACTAAGAAATCATACTAGAGCCAGAACCTGACTACCCATAGGCACCTAACCTCATTGCTGTTGTGTTAACCAGAACATGTCCTGTGGTATCTTTACTGTCACCCACCCCAAGGAATCTTCCTTATCACCCAAGTCTTAACCCTACTTCTGCTGTTTCAAGCAATGAACCAAAACTCTGAACAGACTTTTTTGTTACCTACCGGCCTTTGAAGAAAGCAACATAGAAGATGGGTGTGTAGGCATTGACAAATTTCAGAAGAAAAGCCTTAAAGATCAAACGCTCTTCAAAGTTCTTGTCAGTTTTTGGAACCTCTGGAACCAATGGGACACATGTAAGAAACATTAAGAAACTGCCCGACCTGGAACAATACATGACCTAATAAATACGGACTTTAGAAAGCATTCTCAGCCACCTTTTAAACAAAGAAAGGTAAAGTAAGATGGCCCTCAGGGAGGTCAGTGGTAAGCCCTCTGAAATCCTCCTGTTCAGCTTCATTGCAACAACTCCAGCATCTGGAGTTGCAACTGTCACATCCGGCTGACCCTCATGACAATCATTTGCAGGATGGAGAACTTAACTGAAAAGAATTCTGGACCTTTCATCAATCATGCTTTTTGGAATCATTTTATTTTTCTGCCTTGTTTTTCTTTGCATTCACAGTTTTCCATTACTTGAAATCTCTCGTGCCAAGTAAGCAAGAAAAAAGAAAGCAGTAACTGCGTGATAGAGAAGAGTCAATGTTGAGAGTAGGTACAGGAATTTAGCTATATCTCTGTCACACATAACTGGATTAGCAATTAGACTTCAAAGCTGAATCCATCTAAGCTTTGGTATTTGCAAGTGACTAGTGAGAACTCAGGTC
Source organism: Centrocercus urophasianus (assembly GCF_019232065.1). Taxonomy (NCBI): domain Eukaryota; kingdom Metazoa; phylum Chordata; class Aves; order Galliformes; family Phasianidae; genus Centrocercus; species Centrocercus urophasianus. The sequence continues at coordinate 11,031,404 of NW_024884586.1, read as the reverse complement.
ACCCACTCGAATTCCCTGGGTTTGCTCACTAGTTTGAAGTTAACCACGCAATGCAGTCCATCCAGTATTCTCATTTATAACTGCTCCAATAAAGACCACCTGAGGACTTGCACCTACCGATCTGAGTTAGCCACCTTGCTATGCAGCCATATACTTCATCCAGGAAGATGATGACAACCAAATTGATGATGACAGCAGTGGCAGTGACAGTGACCCTGACGCTGGACCGGCCCGATGGGGTTGCGCTGATTGCCAGTGCTGCAGCAGTGGAGATTCTGTATATTATGACTCCAAACACTATAGCAAATGTCAGCCCCACCTGCAAGTAAGAGCAGCACAACCCCATTACAAAAGATTTAACTGTAAACACTTGGCACAAGACCTAGCCATGGCCTTACACATGAGGTCTATGGGCCATACCCCAAACCCAGAAATTGTGTTAAGGCTCCTAGTCACTGTAAGAGCAGATCCAATTTTACTTGTCATTTGATCATCAAAATCTCTGGAAATATATCAATTAAGTCAGCCTGGTGTATTATACCTTTGGAAAGGACTTAAAAGCTTTTTATCCAACTGCCGCTCTGTCTTGAATTACTATTTCCTTCAAAATTTGTTTTAAACGATGATGGCTTATTAACAACTGGGGAAAAAAAAAAAAAGAAAAAAGAAGAAGAAATATGCCATTCTCTCCTTCCTGAGCACTTCCCAAGAGCACTCTCTGTGTGTTTTAAGCTTTGTCCCATCAATCATGGTGGTAATCCCCACCTCCATGCCTTCATTTTTCCCTTACCATGTTCAGACATACTTATTTCTTCAGTGGAAAGAGTAGTACTTCCACTTCCAAGAGTAGTGCTAAAGTAGTACTTCAAGCACTTCAATTTCTGTAAAAGTTTTTAAGTTACAAAAAACTAAAATGTTTGAATGTTTTTGCTGGGAAAAAGTTGTTGAGAACCACATTAATCTGACAAATGGTTTCATCAGCATTCTTATCTCTTCTGTTCTTTCTGATCACTCAGTAATGTAAATTTCAGGCTTTTGCCAAGTGATGCTTACCATGAAGATAATGCCAACAAAATTGGTCAAGTAGGCTGGAAAACGATCCTTCCATGTCAGCTTCTCTTTATCCGTCTAAAATTTGGGGAGGGGAAAGGGTACATTTACTAAAGATAGATCATGTAATTTTGTGCATGTGACAAAAACACAGAGGGAAAATAAAGGCTAACAAATAAAGGCTAACAAATACACACCCAGTTAGCAGATGCAAAGACACAGTGTTTACAGTTACAATTCCACACAGGCAAATTGTTTACTATCTAGGTTCAAATTGGTCAAGTGCCTGCATTGCGGATATAAATAAAACAGATTTTTCTGTGTACTTTTTGGAGGAAGCATGCAAATAGCCTGTCATAAACCATGATGTAAGATCTCTCCCACTGTTAAATATTTTATTTTCCCTTCCCTGGAAAAATCCTTCCTCTTCTTTCCTTCTCCATCTCCAGTCTGTATTTGCAGCTTTGCATTTACCCAACTGGTGCCACTGAAATACAGACTGTACCAAAAAGCTTCAGGATGAGCACACAGTTGACAGGGAAGTTCTTGCTCTGTGATGTGACCAAACTCAATTTGCTTCAATAGTAGCAAGTTACGTGACCGTCCATGTGGTGTCTGATGGACCAGGCTACTGGAGTTAAGATGCACATGTGTAGTGAGATGGTCTGCAGACTATCCTAAATCCCATCAACCTTCTAGTGACTCTGCCACAGTGAATTAGGGGATGAAGATTTCATTTAGAGCAGTATTGCTCATCATGTCTTTCATGAACTTTCATGTCGGGAATTGTTTTTAAACACCAGAAAATAAACAACAAAGTAGCGTTACAGAAGATGACGCACACATTTTAACGGACATAAAAATATTACTCAAAATTCTATTTTTATTCCATGCACGTTGCCTTAAGGAAGTGCAAGCAACTCTCTCAACACACAGCCCATGCTCCACTGCAAAACATAACCTCAATCCAGCACAGTACCCCTAAGGTTAGCCATGCAGTGCCATTCCGGATGCATAGAAATGGTGGCTAAAAGAGTGCTGAAGGAAACCGGGGAGGAAGGAAAAGAAACCCAAAACTGAATGTGAATATTAAACAAGAGTTCAACAGCCAAAAATAATTGATTTGTGTCTTCCATAATTACACATAATTTGAGCTTCCTCATAAGTTTGAATAAAAAGAACCAATTTCACCCCAGCCATGACTGTCTTAACTCTTTGTCTCCATTTGTTTGCTGCCTCTTCTGGAAAATACCGATGCTTCTGATGGCAATTAAAGGAAACAAAAAAGGATTGGGCAATACAGCATTACAAAGCACTGCTAAATTCATCTCTATAGGCTCTACTAACTGTATGCACTGCAGTTTAGCCACAAGTGAGCGCTCTGTTTGTGTTGCAGCCTAAGGTTAATAAAAAAATAACAGCAAAGCACAAACTTTTGTCCTAAATCTTGGGATAGGTCAAACTGTCCTGCAAAGAATTTCTCATTTTTAATTTAGGATTATGCCATTCTTGTTCCTTTATGATGTGTAAAGGATGTCCAAAGTGTTTTTCCTTTCAGAAACATGTATGTAATTTTTTAATCAGACTTCTTTTGAAAAAATGTGAGCAAGTTCTGGGTTGACATTAGATAGTTTTCATTTAACAAAATTTATGAGTTGACATTCAACTGTTGAATTTGAACCCGAACACTCCAGATCCCAATGAAAGATAATTACCAAGTCTTTCAGAAAAAAACTTCTTTTCTCACGTTTCCCAAATTAGCAACATCCATATTGAATGCAGCCCAAGAAGTTATAAATAGTCTGGTTAAAAAAAACCTCTCTCTTTATTGCTCAGCTTTCCTTCTCTGATATTTCGTGGTTACGATTAATTGTCTGATTATCCTAATCTTCCACATTCAGGATCTGAATTCCTAATATACCAAAAGGAACAGTGAGTTGCATATTTCTGGTAGAATTCAACAAAGTCTATATGCAAATGTTTACGTAAGAAGGCAGCAATATGAATTCTTTTTCTCCTGCTAGGGATTTAAATCAGGTATTCCACATTGCACAAGACAACTTTCAATGCTGCACCCCCTCCATTAACTAGAAAGTATTGACATCAGCATCCTGAAAAAGGGGTGCAGCAGTACTTAAGCTGTTCAAAGGAACTGTACTGGCTGCAGGTGAGATGCACTCCAGGATGGCTGGCAGCACCTTATTCACATCAGTGTCAAGATCAAGGTAAAAGCAAAAGTGAGCAATACCTTATCCGGTGAAATATAATGGAAGTTATGGTTTTAAAAGGCAGAAAGTTAATATCAAAGCTGGAACTGGGCAAGAAAACTGGTGTTAGTGCTCCCAACTAATGCTCTCAAAATATTTTTATTTACAAAACAGTCCCAAGACCTAAAGCACAGTCAGATCCCAGCTCAGCAGCAGGACATTTATCTTCTAAGAGCAGTGTTAAAGCAGTGCCTTGCCTGACCTACACTATCAGCAAAAAGGCAAAAGCAGATGTTAAGGTTCCCAGAGGCTTCCCTAAGGCAGCCACAACAATGCCAGAGGCTTCCCCACATAGCCAAAACCTCTGTATGAGAAGCACCAGATTTCAGCCCCGCAGGTTGACCTGCTGGCGGGAGGATGGATGCTTACAAGACAGTGAACCTCCCCTGAGGCACTTGTAATAGCAAAGAATAAGATGTGTTGTTCTATTTTTCTCAAGTTGTATTGGTTAGCCTAACAGGACAGCCCCTTCAATCAGACAAGATTTCTTAAACCACACTTCCATGTCTGACCACACCAATGAAGGCATTTCTAGGCTTACTTGGGTCTTAAGTATGAGAGTACACATGTATACCAGGGCTGAAAACATCTGGAATTTAAATGCTATCTACAGTTTTTCTGTTTTGTTTTTTATTCTTTGTTTTATTATTATTATTATTATCACTGTAACCTATTTATTTTTTTTCCTGGTTGTGAGTCAGTGCCTGCTATAAATGGCCTTTATCAAATCTTTTTTAATAGATGAAAAAATTAATATTTTTACCATACCTCTTTATGTTTGTGTTCTTTCCTCAGTGATTTTTCTAAAACTTTTGCTTCGTATTCTGCTCTGGGATGAGCCTGTGAAATAAGTCATATTGAATAAAAAGCCAAGTCATCTGTTTTCAGCATCAGCTAAGTATGAACCATTTGCAGGTCAATTTCCCAATAACCTCTGTTTTGTAATTGAATTCTAATTCACTCAATACATTATCTCAATTGATAGTTCATTATACATTTAACCAGATGTTAAATGCTGTATGATTTGCAGTTGTACAGCAGCAGATTGATTTGCAGTCATGATTTGCCTACAGCCCTGTGTACATTAAATATAATTCTTAAGAGAACACAGGACGTCCTGCAGACAGGTTCAAACTGCGTGACATTGTACTTGGATTTCAGTGACCTGTCCTTGTGATGACTATTAGATTTTGCATGCTAATTTTGCATTCAGTGACTCTCAGTTCTTGAAGGAAACACTTATTTGTTGTAAATATGCAAAACCCATTGTTTTGGGATCCCAGAAAATTGTCATCTGGGGTCTTCCCGTAATCCTGTCTCGACAAAATCCACACAATTAGCCATTGCAGGAGAGGGAGTAGGAAACACTCAGAAGTAAGAGACAGCCAGAAGATTCAGAAAGATTCACGGCTTCAGAATTGACAATAATTACGCATTCACAAAAGATGCAGAATTCAGAGGTATGCATTGGATGGAAAACAGAATGGATCTGAAAAATGTCTGAGCAAGTGGAGAGGGGGAGGGTGTAAAGGAAAAGCAATCAGTGGGAGCTGTAAGGGAAATCTGATGCTCAAAAAAAGAAGAGGTGGAGATCAAAAGATGGCATTCATCAGTGGACATGTAATAAAAAAGGTAGGAGCAATTTTTTAAAAAATGTTTTCCAAACCTTGACTGCCTCCTTCAGGAAACCAGAAAAAAAATAAAATAAAAAAAATACAACACACAAAAAAAAAAAAAAGAAAAGAAAAAAAAAAAGAACAAGGGGGAAAAAATATTGATTACTGAACTGTCACAGATTTGTATTTTCACAATTACATGAAACAAACACAGGCGCAGTGGATGGCAGAAGCTAACACAAGATCAGTCCACTCATGTTCCATGCTATCTACTGACATTACTGTAGGTACTGTATGACATCGGTGTCCCTAAAAAACACTGGAAGATGAGACACTTTGTATTTTATTATCCACTTTCGACCCCAGCTCTTAGCGTGATACTAGCTTAAGTTTCATCAAAATCAGAAATAAGGAGGGACTCAAATTCCTTGCTAACTTCACAACTTATCTAGAATTGCCTATACAAAACAAAGGATAGACTGTATTTTATTAACAGCTGCTGCCTTTGGCCACACAAGGTTTTAGCCTGGTAGAGCTCTAAACTTGGACGTGAAGGAGATGGCCATCGGAAAGATACAGTTAATCCTTTCTACTTTCATGTGTGCTATCAGCAAGCTGCCAAAAATAAAAGGGCAGTATAGCATGCAGCAAATAAAGCCCCATATTCTCTCCCAGTCGAATAGATATAATCTAGCAAAGCGCATGGTAGAGTGGCTGCTTGCACAGTGTGCCTAAATATATTAAGGAGGAGCTAAATATATTAAGAGGAGATAATTTAGCAGAAATGTCTGGGGGTGAGGGAAGCAATAACTGCCCAAGGCTCACCCAGCTGCACAGCACCCTGTCAAATCTATGAGGCTTTTGTTTCAGGGGAACAATATTTGTTGTGTATCTACTTAGGATAGCTTGTGATATGACAAGTGCAGCCGTGCTCCTTTTAGTAACAACAACAGCAATAAATCTGGACAGGCAGGAAGCAGGGCAGTGGCCCCATGCCAGCTGTATGCCCTGGCTGAGATGCTGCAGTGCATGGGGTGACACAAGGGACCTGTCCCCCCGGATTGTGACCAAGGCCATGGCAAGACTGGCACTGCTGTCACTGTGCTACGGTCAGGGCAAGCAGGTACTGTTAGTGAAGTGGCAAATTTAGAAACAAAAAGGTGTAAGGCAGGTCCTAAGCTGAGCATTTTATCTCCTTTTCTTCAAGAAATTCATTGATTTTTAATACCCTTTCTTAAATATACAGACCCCTCTTTTTCTCCTTTCATACTACTTAGTACGTTTATCATAAACCTGACTAGGGATTTTTTTTTTTTTTTGGGGCATCCAAAATAAATACCCCTCAACACTTGCATCTCTTCCAATGCCCCCAGTGCCACAAGCACTCATCTGACAGTACCTTCTTAACTATTTGTCAAGTCATGGCTTGATCTTGCATCATTCAAGTGGAATTTTCAGTGCCTTTTTTTTTTTTTTTTTTTTTTTTTAATTCAATGCTGTAACTTTATCAGGTTTGATACATTCATTTCTGATTTCATTTCAGCAGTGCAAGCTGAAGTTCTGTGGTTGTTAGTGCCCTGACAACAGCCAGGGAGTAACGCATGAGCCATATATTCCATGCATATGCTGCTAGGTGTGACCTGGTTGCACATTTACAAAAAAACAAAACAAAACAAAACCAAAAAAAAAAACCCAACACCAACCGTGATTTTGTGGCTACACGATTATGTTTCTATGGCAACAATACATACTAGTCATAGCCTGGCTATAAAAACATCATATGGTTCACGTAGGGATTTTCCTATCTTTTAAACACCCCACAGGCCAAGGTCTGGTGGCTTGGGGCATGGAAGGACTCAGAGCACCGCGGAGCAAGACAAAGAGTCAGAACGGAAGGGACAAACCTCCTCCTCTTCAAACCCAGTCAGGTCCCACCTGTAGTTGAGCCGCATCTGCTTTCTCTTCCAGTGTTCCATAAAGGTAGCAGCTGAAACAACAGGTTGACAGTTATTTTGATGTTTTATAAAGGTTCAGAAGTCATATCATCCCTAGGTATGTGCCTGGAATCTGTGCTAGCAGCCAACTTTTCTGTCTGTGTAAGCTAAAATAAAGGACATTTACTATGCCCACATGACTTCATGCGGAATGATGCACACAGCTTTTAAGAGGTCTAAGAAAGTCAAACACCCAAAGTTATTTAAATATTTGCATGTGACTAATAAAACCGTTGGTCTTCATCAGTACATAATTCCATTTGTAAGTCCAAACAAATCTGTTCTTCATCTACACAAAATATGACTGATTTAACTAGTATTGTACTGCTGGTATAATTGTTCGCTCAAAGATATCAAAATAAAGCATTTGTGTATTCTTATTCCATCTATCTAGTCATCATAATAGTTACATTGGATCTAATAATCATGCTCAAACCCAAATACTTATCATATTGTTAAAGCTGCAGATGAGCAAAGTGCTAAAGAAGCCTGTGATGGTTTTGGGTTTTTTAATCATTAAAAACACCGAAATTTTGTTTTTGATGAGGACTACTTCCAGAAAAGAAACATCTCTAAAGCATTTCTTGAGTCACGGTGAAAAATCCCAGTCTATATCAGTCTCTCTGCCTCTGAGACTGAGCAAGTTCTCAGAGGACGTATTTAGATGCTGGGAATACACCAGCACTGTATGATAAATAAGCGATTATGAAAGAGGCAAGACTACCCAGAAGTGGTGTTCCCAGGGGAGCTTCCCGCAGTGAGCATTAACAGATGTGCTCACAAACATTTGCCCTCTTGTTCAGGAAAAACAGAGGCAGGGAAAGGGCAAGAGAGCTGAACACAAAGAGGAGGACACCATCAGGTCCAGAACCTGGCTCTGTTCTTGGTATTCCAAGAGTAACTTCAACCTGCCAGCCTTTTGGCTGAGCCTCATCACTGTACCCATACCATGTAACTGTCTCTTAAGAGAGCATGTCAGGATCCCAAAGATCACATCTCTTGCTGCTGGGGCTCCTGTCCTGCAGCCTGTAGTCTCCATCCACAGTGAGGAATATGGACAATGAATGACATGTTGTTTAATACTGCTGCTAGGAGCTGTTTTGTGGCACTGCCTTACAAAGATGCAAAATGAAAATACTGCATCTGAAATGCAGCCAGTTCATTTCAAAGCAGTGGGCGAATGTGCCAGGTATGCTGCAGTGGTTGAGCACAGCCACTTCTCCACACATACCTCTGCATTTTCATACCTCATCTGGGCCCATCAGTGTACACAGAGCTCAACGCTTCCCAGAGGTTATTATCCAAATGATCTTATCTAGATCCTGTGAGGTTTTCATGTCATTTAAGACCACAGCTTCACGCCTTTGGAAGTAAGCCAGTATCACTTAACACCAGGTAAGCTTCCGGGCTGGCCAAGGAGTGCCAGCTGTTTTGGAGAACAGCACTAGACCAAGGCTCAGGTGTAATGTTGAACCTGTGGCAGGCATGGGTCAGTCCTACAGCTGCTCAAACTCTCATGGAAGCAGAATTCTCCAGAACTCTGTAATACTGGCCCAGCGAACTGGTGGAGTCACCATCCGTGGAGGTGTTCAGGAAACATGGAGACGTGGCACTAAGGGACATGGCGGGGATGAACTGACAGTCGGAGCAGGTGATCTTGGTGGTCTTTCCAAATTTATCATTTCTATGAACAACATCAGAGAAAGACAACCTGGCCAAGATGGCTCTTTTAGGAATTCCCTCAAACTTTATTTCCTTGCCATGTTAAGGACATTTTGCTGCCGTTTTGCTGTTTTAGATTTCATCTGCCTCAGTTCTTCAACTGTACAGAAGCCTAATAAAACTCCTTTCAGGCAGAAGTGCTCATAAATGGCACTGCAGAATATACACATACTTACATATAGAGGGAATTAATTTCTCTTAATACTATTTCCTTAAGAAATAAATTTCTAGTTCCCTTTAGAAAAAAAAAAAAAAAATTTAAGAAATCTTTAAAAGTGAAGTTTAAAATAATGCAAATTCACAACCTTGTGGAAAACCTGATCTCAAATTCAAAATGACATTATTGAAACATTTTTTATATGATGTTCCACCAAAATCAAGTTTTACACTGACCTAAAAATAACTTGAGGAATTTCACATCCCACTCCAAAACTATTTCAGAGATTAAGCCTTATTTTGCACAGAGCACAGAAACTGACTTCTTCCAATATGTCTGCCTTTGCCCCAGAAGGTAAAAAGTGCATGAAGGAATCCAGAGTTTCTTGGTAAGGAAAGGGAGGCAAACAACCCTACTCTTTGGACAACAGAGCATTATGTGCAAATACCTGTGTGGGGATCACAATAACAGTAAGTGAAAGAGACCGAAACTGATACTTGACTCTCCACATGAGAACATCAGTCTATTTAAAGCCTCTGACACGGCACCCAGCTTTGGGGTGTATCACGTTTCTCCCTGTGCATTATATGGCCAGATGATCTTGAAGATCACAGGCACTCCTCCTTGCGGCGATTTCAACCTCCCAAGGTCTCCAGCTTTTCCTTTGTACCTGCAGTGCTCCTGACTCCCCGATGCCCTTAAATCCCTCTGCAGGACAGCCCTTTTCCTAGGCAGTGAGCTCTCAGCATCAGCCCTTAGCTTACTGCAATTCAAATTAAGACATTGGTGAAGACGACACTGCTGTAAGAGGAATTACATTGGCTTCTACAAAAATCAGTCCAGAGCAAACTTTTCGCACTTCTCTCACCAACACTGGGAACCATGAGGCTGGTCAAACTACACAGCTGAAGGTAGTGAAGTGTTCTATGTAGCCTCCCTGTACAGGATTCCAGTTACAAGCATGGGCTTTGGACCCATCGTTCCCATTTATCTATCTAGACAGGTCCCCATTGCCTGGCACGAGGATGACCGTGGCTCATGTAGCCCTCTGTAACTATTCCCACAAAAAATTTCACAATGCTTTTAACTAAATTCCACAGATGAGAAAAGAAAGGTTAAGTAACTTGCTCAAATACAGGGCCAGTCGGCATTAGAAAAAGTACCTATTATGACACAATTCCCGGCTCATGGTCTGCATGCTTGATGTCTTCTTGCTGATAAACTTAATTGCATCTCGGAACACGCTCAGGAATCAATGTTGGTTTGTCCAGAGACGTTAAAGGCCATTACACTTCCCCATGGAGCCCTCCCCTCAACCCCAAAGTACATCAATACATTTCTTCCGTAATGCTCTAAAGTGGAAGCTGGCTTTGCAAATAGATTTTTTTGGCAAGCTATGCAATCTCGTTAATGAAATTTTGACATACCATGCTGCAGTTTTATGACAGATGCTTAACAATTTCATTTGACATTCATCTTGAGCAACTTCTTGAATTTTAGCTTTCAGTCCAGAATATAAATCTGGGAGTGGCAGTTTCATGGCGGGAGTGGAGGGGGGAGAAAGAGAAGTCCTTAATATAATTAACTGAGTATAAATATACTGCTTTATCTCTTCTGCTCCTTCCTGTTTTATCTTAAATAATTAAAAACTTAACATCAAGGCATACATCTTCTTACCCCAGAGAGCCATGAAGACTGAGAAGAAGACAGTTGCAGGGTTATCAAACAGATGACTTGCACGAGCAGTCGCACAAGCGGAGCTCATCTTCCAGTAACTGCATGTTCTGTCACACAAGGGACACATGGTGATATTGTTTCTCTGGTCACACATTTCCATACTGCAAAGAAGCAATACAACACATGAAAGGCAATGTCAGTATGGCCCAACATCCAAGCTCTGTCAGTCATTTCTGATGGGCCACTCTACTCGGCACAGTATCTGTTTCTGATCTGTAGGACCACCAAACGCTACTCTTGTAGTCTTTCCCTCTCTTGGCCTAGTCAGCAACTTCATCCGTAACCCCTGCTAACGGAGGGGCTGAAATAGCAGATGCAAAAGACTCTGCTTTTATAGAATATTATTGTTTTTAAAAAAAAAAACAACAAAACAAACTTATTTTAAAATACTAACCACAGCAACAGATAAAGTACAAGGGAAGTGCTGAGGATCAACACACTGGAGTTCAACAAATTTAATTTCTCTGCAGACGACCAATAGTAACGTTTTTGACTTTCTTCCACTGTTGGAAGCAGTACAAAGCAATCTTATCCACAAAAAAAGAAAAAAACACAAATCTATTTTCTGATATCCATTAATCTGCTTTGTTAATCACCGCTCTTGGTTGTTGTACAAACTATGTAATTTTCATCTACAGCTGATGATGCACGCGGGGCAAATAATGCAAAATCATAGGGCTTCATAATTATTATAATAACAAAATGTACTGAAATTTAAAAATAGTGGGACATCACGACTTTGTTAATCTGACTGCAATTGCTTAGTTTAGACATACATATTCTTGATTTATCTTCATGTCACACAATATGCTTTTCAGCATTTTAAGAAGGGAGCACCAAAACCTATCATCAGCAGCCTTTTGTTAGTTTCACATAATGATCTGCATTAGAAAAAAAACCCCACACCTGAGCAACCAGCCAAGAATTAATTTTAGTACATTCAGCACAGCTCAACAAAGTAACATTAACAATAACTGCTAATGATCTTAAGACATGCTGCAGTTCTGGTGCCCACATTCAGCCCTCGGTATATCTCCATCACTTACTGGAACACGAACCTGTGGGACTGCAGCCCCCCCATCCCATGGAGCTCACCCACCCCCTTCAAACACAGCTCCCAAAGGATGAAACATGCAGGATGTGAAGAGGAACATGGACAGAGAGCACTCACTGCACTCTGGCCAGTGCCAGCTGGCAGCCAGACCTGGGAATGCCATGGCACACACAGACAGGGCACTGCAAGAGGTGCAAGGAAAAGCCCAAGAAATGGGAGCCACAGTTTTCAGCTGTGCTTGCTCTAGTTATTAGTGACAGAGCATCTACACAGGTAACATTTTATTTTGAAATTCTAATTGCCTCAAATGATAGAAACATCTGTTGTGTATTTTTTTTTATTTGCTTTTACCTTGGTATGTTCTCATCCACAGTTGCACAGCCATATAGGAAAACGATAATCCCTACAATGGAAGCTGGAATAAGCATTTGTGTATAAACTCCCAGCCAGGCAAAATATAGTCCAATCTTCTCTCCAAAGTATTTTCTGAAAAACATTAAAGATTTTTAAAAAGAGAGAGGAAAAAATGTTTCCTATTTCTTAAAATATAACGTGGCTAAAATTATGAATCACAGCTGGATTAAACATGGAGAAAGTAAGATCCAATGACCTGTGGGAATGTTTTCCTCAGAGGACTCTCTTTTTCATGCATGGAGTTAATCCAGTGATGCAGGCACCATGAAAGCCAGTTAGTCCAACTGAACATTGTTTTCCTGTGTTTCTGCTGTATAAGTTGATATCTCTGGATGTTCTGAGAGCTATTCCTCTTACCAGAGCCCCTCATTTTCTGTAGCACAGTTACTCCAGAGAGTCTCTGCTCTTACCAAGAGTGAATGAAACACACAGAAAGTACTGAAAACCCACACAAACCTCCTCCCTGCCCACCCTAGTTCCCCTGGCTTCCATTGTGGTGGCTGGAGATGTATATGCAGGGACTCCTGCTTGACACAGAGATGCAAACATACACAGCTGCGTGTCCTTGGGAGCATTATGGGGTGGCTCCACAGCACCGAAGCACTGCCGGGCACCGGCAGGCATGGCTGCAGTGCAAGAACATGCCCTCAGGGTTGGCTCTCACCTCACCAGATCAATGGGCTGGTACTTATAGAAGACTCCATAGCTTGCCCACTCCTCACACAGGAGCTGTAAAAGAGAAAGGAAGGTAAAAGCTGAATCCCAACATGCAGGGCAGATTTCTCCTTTGCAGTGCTCATGCTTTGTGGTTTCAACACATAACTCAGATCTGCCAATATACATGGTCTGCATTAAGTATTAAAAGCAAATTTGATGATCTGGCATGCTATAATGCAGTGATGAATTCTAGTACATTAAAAGGCTCTTCAGCAATGGGATTGATGGATAACTACAGCAGAGATGGGGAGAGCAGTCCTGATTTTATGAGCCGCAGAAGGAATTTAGCAGTACATATAGAAAAGATGAACATGCTTTGAGTTAACAAGACAGAGAAAACAAGCATAAGTGGGTTTGTTTCCACTGCACAAATATTCAGTATTCATCAAGAGGAGCTGTGCAGAGCTGCCTTGAAACCCACATTTAAGAGATTCTCAGCTTTAAACTACAAGTATGTGATGATTTCCTCTCATCCTTTCGGTTAGGATACAGGCCAAGAAGAACAATGATCCCTATTAATGATTTATAAAATTGAATCTCTCATAAAAACAGGCTCCTCTGAGACCTTCAACTTCTCTTTTACTTTGTAAAATATATCAACAGTGCTTCTCTGATCTGATTTTCAGTTCACCTAACAGATTGAACAAGAAATCAATGCGTCTAATACACACTGGATAAAAAGAACTGTTTTCACTGGTTACCTGTACCAGCCTGCTTTTCCTGGGATGAGGGAACCAGCCTGTCTACACATGCTTTAGAATTCACGCCTTCCTTTTCAGCTTGTCTCCTTGGTTTAATCAAGTTAAAAGAGATAGGGAATACATTACTGAACAAATAACTAGTATTTCAAGGAGATAATCTGTTGGTCATTTCTGAGACCACTTCCTAGGGGAGCAGCCCAAGCAGGATGCCACTGCTCAAGTCTATAGGCTCTATGCCTGTGGCAGGAGAAGCTTGGCACATGCAGCCATGCTCCTTGAAGCAAAGCAGGCCGGGCAGGTTGGGCACTCCAGCCACTGCCCACAGATTGCCCTATCTCAAGCATCATAGTGCAGAGCCAACAGGGTTTCCAGAGCAGTTAGCAATTCTCCTGCCAAATCATTGGTCAGATCTTCCAAGTTGAACTGCTCCATTGTGCTTTTGAATCACTCAAAATTACGACTTTCCTTCCATGGAAATGTGATGTCAAAAATAAAAGTGGACTATGGATTTTCCCCTCTTTCCTGAAAATAATTCATCTTTACTAGTTTCCTTACAACCATAAGGGCAGAAAGTGAAACCTGAAAGGCAGGCTTTTATTAAAGATCAGCATTCTTGCGTATGTGATTTTTCATTCTACTGCAGGTTTCTTTCAACCATTTTTCCAAGAGTTTCAGCTCTGCTGCCTGTGCTTGGGAAACATGCAATGATTCAGACAATTCAACATTCATGTGTACCAGCTGAAACTTCTTTTTTTTTTTTTTAATTCCTTTTAATAAGATAAGTTAGTGCTGGAAATGAGATGATTCCTCAGTAAGCTAATCTGGCCAAGCCTATCAGGAAACACTAAATGAAGGAGATTCTGCATCTGTGTCATTTTTCACTTTTGTATGCCTCTTCAAACCAAGTTTGCAGTTAAAGTACAAATGAATTATCTCATTTATCTTGACATTTATCAGCTTGATATTCAAAGCGTAGCTTCAAAGACATGATTATAGAAGATCAGTGAGCTATCCCTAAATATTTACTTCATTTCTATGTCTCAAATTTAATTTTGTTGTAAGAAAGGCACAGTCTGGCCTAGCACCGGATTAGATTAAAGAAAGCTTCAAGAAACCAGAAGAGATGTGCCAAAGCACACCAAGAGATTATTTGAAGAAATTAGAAGCCAAAAGCCAAGGTAAACATTTCAAAACAGACAGTGAACTTGTGAAATAAGTGCATCTGTGAGGCTAGTAGTGAAGACAGTAATCCAGCTGATTTACAAAACATGGACTTTCATCCATGTTTCATCATTTTTCAGGGGTGTATTGCTCAATGATGAAATGATAAGCATGTGGTATTTTTAACACAAATCAATGGGGAGGAGAAGGGGTTGGGAATTAACAGTAGCTGTCTCCTGATGACTCATTTGCATGTTAGGCCCAGCAAACCTCTAATTTTGGATACCTATTTTCATAAGGCCAACATTAAGGGTTTGAACCCACTTCTACACCCTGAACCACGCTTTTCCTCATGGAAATGTGGCTGTGAAACAAGTTGGAAGGCAAAGGCAGGCAGTCTAGCAGCCCAAAGCACATGGCAATCAAATTCATTAACTCCTCTCATGAAGCAGAGAGTTCAGGAGCAGGCCCAAGCTCTCTTCTGACACACTGATAGTGAGCTGATGTGCTCTAAAGGAGCATGGTCACCAGTGTGCAGAAATTCCACTCCAAATTTAAGAAACTGACATTTCTGCAAAATGTAGGGAAATTTGCATTTTTTTATGAGAAGTATTCCCTCAGAATGGTTACTAAACATGTTTTGTTTTTTTTTTCAGTATACATACACTAAAAATAATTTAAACTGCAGGCTTATGCAGAAAATGATACAGTAATGATACCACCTCTGGATGTGCTTCATATTAAAGCTTAAATGGAAATAAAAATTGAGTGTTTATGAGGAATGAGCCAGTCTCTATCCTTCCCATTAGCTGACATGCCCACTTTTTGGGCCTGATTCTAACCCCATACTCCAGAGTAGCGGCACATTAATCCCAGAGACTGCAATGAATTTTGCATGGTTGGCTGTGGCACAAAGCAGGGTTTGTGCTGGGTATAGACATCTGAAGATAGCTGAGCATATTCTCTCATTCAGACCTGAAGTTGCAGCACCCTAACTTTAGGTGTTGTGTCTAAATGCTCTCAGTACTAATGTGGTAAGAAGTGCACTGTTACTAAGCTGGCATTTCATACACAGCCATACTGAGCTCCACATGAAGGCAAACTGAAATGTTAGAAAGTATTCACATACTTCTACTGCATGACATTTTTGTGATATGGTGTGCGAAATCTGGGCGATGCCCAGATTCCAGCAGGTAACTTTAGGCTGGGACTTTCGTAAGTCTGTCAACCCCCTTACATCCACTTACTTTTCTGTCATTGGGTTCGACGTTTTCACCTTCATAGTCGCCCTTTAAAGAAAGAAAACTCATGTCATTCAGTGAGTCACGCCCAGAGCTGCTATGCTTCCTGCACGCCCATGGATCCCTCTTGCTTAATGCATCAAAACCAGAAAAGCAATCTGTAAAATAATGTTGCATTTTAGGAGTTCATTTGTCATAGCACACTTTGTCTCTTGTCATCAGGCACATTAAGAAAGAGTAATGGTGTCCATCACTGGGGAAAAATAAATGAATAAGTGATAAAGGTGGCCTAAAAATGTCAAGGGAAAGGATGCGGTATTTCCGTGGCGTTTGGGGTTCACCTCAGGCCACTTGACAGAGGAGAGAGCAGCTGAGATAGCTGATCTGTACCCAAAGTCTCCAAACATTCAGGGCTGATTAGATCTGTGGAGCTATTTTTAAGTATGATAAAGGAGTAAATGAAGACAATAAATAAATTACTTAAAACAGAGCCCATCAGCAGTTATCTAAAGAAGTGGGGCCAGTACATGCAGAGAAGTTTATTTAACTGTTCTGGATTTTTAAGTGATATCACTATAGCTTACGAGTGCCTGATGTTCACGATAAGTATCGGGCAGGCAACGGACCTGTTGTGATTGCTGTTACCCGGAGATAAAACACTGGAGACACAGCAAACAGGACAGAAAACTAAGACAGCATGCTTCATTCACACGTTCCCCATGGGGCAGCCTGCACTGGGCTTGGCAGTCTCTAGACTCTTACGCAGCCAGCCCATCATGAGCAGTATTTCTGTAATGTCCTCTTGACATCCACTAGGCCTTTTTGGAAGGCTGGCTGAGGACAAGGCTGATTGTGTTTGACAGTTTTAGCCATGCCATGAACTTCCAAGGGAAGGTATCACCAGCACCCAGCTGCTGTGTGCCTCTGCCTCACAGAATCACAGAACGGTTGGGGTCAGAGGGGTCCAACCATCTGGTCCAACCCCTGCTCCAGCAGGGATACCCTGAGCAGAGTACCCAGGACTATGTCCATGCAGTTTCTGAAGATCCCTCAGGAGAGTCTATAACCTCTCTAAGAAACGTATGCCATCACACACCCAACACAGAAGTGCTGTCTGATGGTCAGAGAGAACCTCCTGTGCTCCAGTTTGTGCCCACTGGGCAACAATGAGCAGAGCCTGGCTCCATCATCTATGCACCCTTCCTTTGGGTATTTTGACACATTTATGAGATCCCCCGAGCCTCCTCTGCTCTAGGCTGAGCAGTCTTAGCTGTCTCAACCTCTTCTCAAAGGAGAGGTGCATCAGTCCCTTCGCGACTTTGACAGCCATCCATTGGGCTCTTCCCAGCACGTTTAGGTTTGACATCACTCACCTTGACAGTATGAAGATCCCCAGCTCATGCGTGGGCACCACCTAAATTCCCCATCTCCCCCTAATCCTCTCTATCCCAGTGAACATTATGGCTTAGCACACTTGAACATCTCATGAAAGACATCACTTAGGATCATCAGAAGTAGGACAGAGGGGAGAAATTCATTAATAGTGGGCACAGTGATGGAAACAGCCTGCAGAAATGACTACAGTCATCACACAAGCAAGCAGGAAGTTGTATTCCCGAGCATCAATGTTTGGGATGATGCCATTAATGCATTATATATTAAAAACTGCTTGGTGTCAGACAGTAGACATGGAAAATACATTCCAAGATCACTTACATCATGCAAAGGATATGCAGCACTGTAAACTCCATTGGCAAGCAGGCTGGTTATCCCTTGAAAAATAAAGACATAACAGTTATTTACAATTTTGAGGCTAGACAGTCCCACTTCATCATGCTTCCTGGAGGTTTCCCTCAAAATAACAGCAATTTGGTCAGCTAATGATTTTTCTGCCATCTCATTCCTTTCCACGTGCTTTCATTTTTAATCATATAGGTTATTAAACATGACTCATTTTATGAAATGGAAAACTGCAGAGAGCAAGAAGAAGTCATATATATTTGAGAATCAAGAATTAGAAGCCAATGACTTGAAATTAGTCATTATAATAAATTACATTTTCTGAAAAGTCAGTTTGATTTAAGGGCAAGCCTGCAGATTTGAAAGCATGTAGCAGAAGATTTGATCACAAAAAGAATATGGTTGCAATTGATGGTATAAAGGAACACACATACACACTCACCATACACACAGAGCTTTGAATTCAGATTTCAGATTGATTAGAGAAATTGTAGGGAAAGCCTTTGCAAAGACCTTGGCGTAATACTTACCATATTTACCACATTTTCGTCTTTTATTTAAAAGGGCAGTTTCCTTCTTTCTTCCCTCTCCTTTCCCTGTTTACACATCCGTTTATTAGTTAGATGCATGAGCCTGAAAGCACTTAATGCTTCATCTACAAAATGCATGGGGCACAAGGGGCAGGTTTTTCCCTCTCGGGTGCGGTACTGCTACCTCACCACGGCAGGAGCGCAGCGAGGCTGAACTGGGGAAGGCGTGAGCACAGGGCTGAAGGGCACATCCATTGAGGGACACGGTTTAGAATGGTCACAAGTATGGGACGATGGTTGGACTAAGTGATCTTAGTTATCTTTCCAGCCTTTATGATTTCGTAGTGCTCCCTCCCACAGGTCTCTTGGCCAAACCATGGCCCTTGAGGGCGCACACAGCTTCTCACACCCTGCTGCCATTCAGACAGCTGCTGCCAGTGATGGAGGGGTGCCCACATCTGAGCGTGCCATGTTATTTATGAAGTTATGGCTGGTGATTCAACCAACTGGTCTTGGCTGTGGAACCAGAGCTACTTTGGGTCAGTCGGTGCAAAGCCAAGCAGTTCTCTTTGTGCAAGGCTAAACAACAACAACAAAAAAACCTATGGCACTGTGGAGAATTCAAAAGAACTCAAAAATTTAAAAAAAAAAAAAAAAAAAAAAAAAAAAAAAAAAAAAAAAAAAAAAAGAGCAGAAAAATTACATGCTATAGCATGCTCCGGGTTGACCATCCACTCATTGCTACCTAGTGTGGGACAGCGAGTATGAACCAGGAAGCAATCACTGCAGGTTCAGGAGCTGTTTTTGATTGTTCTTAAAGTAAGAGTTTTTCAACTTCAATAATACAATAGCACTAGCTGGAGAAACTGCTCCAGGAGCATTTAGTATCCTGTAGTATCATTATTTTCCAAGTCATATTTAAAATTATGCAGTGCAATAAGTTGCCTGCAAATGTTTCCACACTTCTAGCACAACCAACTAGGGAATGGATAAATTATCCTTTTAGGGCAGTGATACAAAAGAGCTACATAATACCACATACCAGCATTTAACAGTTATGATAGGTTCACATTTTCATAAATTTGCAAAATGAATAACAAAGAGTGCAGTGTTCGCTGTGCTGCTGCCCTTTTCCAGCTGGATAAAAGTGTTGTAGCATTATCTGTGTTTACTCAAATCCATCTGCAACCTTTGCTGGGTTGTAACCCAGCATTCCAGCGCCGTAACACAAAGAACCCAATTGAGTTATACTGATTACATCCTCGGATGTGCGGGCCTAATGACATTTTTATTTGGTATACTTTGTGACCTTGCCAGTCTATTGAAGAAGAACAATCCAGAAATCCTAACTGTTTACCTTCCTTTAGCCTCTGCCCTATTCAGCTAATCTCTAACCAGTTTCCCATTTTTTTGATAAATAAAAAATAAAAAAATAAAAAATAATCAAGTGAGCAACCAACTCTAAGGCAAGAACTCAAACTACATGGTCCTCTCCCTTCAAGAGTGCATGTACATAACTTCCAGTAAAACGATCTGGCATCAGACTCAAAAAAGGGTCCTGAAAGTCAGAAATTAACTTTGATTTCCCATGCTACAGGGAAACAAAACTTCTGTTAATATTGGCTGAACCCCAAGAAAATTTAGTGTATACAAGGACTCCACAATTATACATTGTATGCTGTTACTTCAACAGAAAAATCCAAGCATGGTAATTGTTTCTTGTATAATTGTTCTTTATTATTTGATGGATTTCTAAGCAGCTGATGGGTCAATATTGAACAGAACTACCTGTAATTCAAGTTCCCATTGTTTTACTTAGCTGCTTGTAGGTAAATAAACGCTATAACAGACTTCAACAGTTATCAAATACCTTCTCCCACATTCATGCGTTTTTTCCTCATCCAAATATGTTTCTATTTGTCATCTGCTAAAGCAACAGGATATGAGAGAATACAGCCTTTCATCTTATATAATTTGGTTTACCATTTTTATTTTTGATTCCCCAGATAGCTATCTACCACTTCTGCCTTACAGTGCTTGAATTCATATTTACTCACATCAGGAATTTATTTCTTAAGAAAACCAGATTTAGGTGAAATCCTAAAAACCATTGGCTGTGGCAGCATGAACTTTACCCACACCTGCCATGAGGGCCAAGGGAAGGGCTGGCCTCAGGTTAAACTCACTTCTACTCATAACAGCGATTGGGCAGTCACCACTCCACTCAAGTCCTTGCAAAGGGAATGCAGTGGCCACAGGTTTCAGGGCAGTTACGGAAGTGCATGGCATTGTTCTCATCCACTACCATGGGTGATAAACTGAACTGCAGAACTTTTGTCACCCCTAGCTCTAGATCACCTTCCAGCCCTGCCATAAAGGTCATAACTAACATACAAAGGGCCTACATGCTCATGTCTCATTTAGAGTTGAATCTATAGATTCACATTTGAAAAAAATTCCAAATAGCTACGGTAATTATATTTCCAAATAAAACACTTACATCCACATACATCAAATCAGAGAGCAGGACAAAAAACAAAACTCCACAGCCGGTTAAAGCTTGCCATTATTTTCAATATCTGAAAACAATATTGATCTTAAATCTCAATAAAGTTCCTTACCCATGCTATATTTTGCTTTGGTACATGTTGTTCTTTTCAGAATTTCATAAACCTGTAGAAGTAAAAAAAAGAAATGCTTACTTGGGATACTGCCAGCAAAAAGCACAGTCTTTCTGTGCACAGCTCAGATACAAGTATTGGCAGAACAAAGACACTGGTGAAGTCATTATTCGTTAATAAAAATTGTCCCGCTCAGCACATCAGAGTATCAAGACTTCCTTACACAGTTAATAATACAAGAGAGGAAGGCTCAGCTCGCTGGCCAGTTACTACTGCTTATTTGAGGGGGACAGGATTACATTTCCCTGCTGTCAGGCCTCCCCTCCTTGCTGCTCATGCTCCGCAGTGACCTGCAGACACTGCTGCCTCCAGCCTCACGAGCTTGCACACGTCTGGCAGCTATCCAAAAACAGGTAAAAGAAACAGTTTGACCCTAACCTTTCAGAGCCTGGTGTCAAAACAGACATATTCATTCTATGTTTTATTCTCACTTATTGTCAAATAACCTTTCCATATTGGCGTGGAGTCAGGATGGCAGGGGAGGTCAACCTGCATTTTTGCACATAACCATTGGCAGCTCTGCAGGGGCAAGCAGCACAGTTGCTGCCTGCCAAGTCATGAGGAACACCTGAGGCTGCCCCTCTGCCCAGCACTGCCCTTCAGTCCCCACAGGTTAAAGAGCTGTCACAGAAAGATGGCTAGTTACATAATTTGATTTTTTTTGTTTTGTATTTTAATAAGTTCAAGCTCTTCAGCTTTTTCTGTTCACCAAAGTCTCGCAGGGAGTGACTGGATTCCTGTTCATTTTGCTGTAAGTGGGAGGGTCAATATTTGCACTGTGGTTTAAAAATACATATGGGAAAGGCAGGAGAGAACTTTAAGTAACAAGAATACAAAGAGAAATGCATGCAGGATAAGATGATGCTGCACACTGCTCAATCTACCTTTTATTACCAGGTTATTTGCAGGGATTTCAAATGAAGCAACACAGAATCAGCATTACTGCTGCATGCCTGGTGTTCTTTAGGAGCCTTAGGGAAGGTGGGCAAGAAATCAGCACCATGCTTTGCAGAATTGTTGCTGCAACTGCAGCTTAGTACAGCCCTGGATGCCATGTAGGCTTTACTTTTAATATCCCTTTAATATCTGACTACAGAGGAGCACTTTGTCCCTTTTCTATTTCATGTTCTGAGTCAAAAGATATTACTCAGATGTAGTTTGTGATATCTTATTCCTGCTTTAGCCTTCACTTCTCTAAGGGAGCTGCAGAGTTGCAATAGAGTAATGTATAGTTTGGGACAGATAGGCGCAATGCAGAAATCTGTTCCCTCCTGGTGATGTGCCTATGAAGAAATCATGTTTCACTTACACCATGAACCAAAAAGAAGATCCAAATCATTGTCCAAAAGGCAGCAATCTGTTAGCATCAAACACAGTTTATTGTACAAGCTAAAGCTGGAAACATTTACTGGATAAATAATTAATGTCACAGGTGATCTCTGGCCTTAGGTACAAAGGGACAAACTTCAGTAGGCTTTGTACCAAAGCCAGCAAAGGGGCTATTAACACCAGGATGAAGGCACTATCTACCATAAATTATTTATAGACAGTACTTACTATAGTGCTTCTTGTTTTGCTGTCAAAGAAGGAATCTCTGTCAGACAAATCAAATCTGTTAAAAGATCAGAAGGAAGCCATTATGTCAAAAAAAAAAAAAGCAAAACAAAACACAGTAATTTCCTGGTCTTGTTGACCCCTTCAGTATTTTCTTTTCTCCTGGGGTTCTCTCATAGCTAACATTAAAGGGTAGCTTGTGGAAATCTCGTTAAAAAGAAAGTCCAACTCTTGCATTTTAAAGACATGCTGTATGTGTTTATAGCATTTTCCACACAAAAGAGGCTGTTGGTGCTCATCTAATTGAATTCCTGACTGCTACAGGCCTTAGGTTTCTTTCTCCTAATAATCTTTATATTTGGGCCATACCCGCAAAACCTGTAAGAGCAGTCTGGTTTCTCTCATTCAGCAAATGCCTAAGATGGTCTCACTGAAGACAGCCACCTCTGCAAGTATCATAAGGCATTTCCAAGCACAAGCTAAGGAGCACCTTCTGGGCTTTCTCTGTGCTATCAGTTTCCTTTGCTGCAGGAGCATCCTACATGCAGTACATATATAAATATAATAGCTGCAAGCCTAAGAACACATCAAACATCACATACATCGACTGGCCCCACTATCAGGCACGTGAATCTAATACACGGCTCCATTAGTGTCCCACATCCCTTCATTTAAAAAAAAAAATTAAAATAATGTTGTATCTAGAGTGAAGAAATCCTTCCCTGGGACTGGTATTTGTTCCAGCTGGCACGCACATAAACACACTCTTCAAAGCTTTGCCTCTGGGATGCTGGCCAAGGAAGAGCAGCAGCAAAGCAATCCAAGGCAAATGAAACTCTGGCTAGGCCCCACCTTATGATTTTTTCCCTCTACCCACGTCTATAGCTACTCTTACCAGTCCACTGGCTTCGTATCACAAGACAAGACCTGATTTGCAGTACACGTGAGCTGCCCATAGCACATAATTGGAACTATCTTTGTCATTATCAATCCACAACTCTGCCCGTAGAATCTTACTGAGCATTTTCATTTTACACGGAAAAAGACTGTTGTAAATGACATTATAAGTTTTGTTTGACATTCATTTCCTTTTCAGCCACTACCAGAGCAGCCCAGGCCTGCTGGCACCATGGTCACTTACAAGTGCTGCTTCTCCCTGGAGAAGGGGTAGGAAAGGCGCTTCACCGTCTGCGGTTTGTGCTCAGCCACCTTGGGCTGGATGGGCTCAGTTATCTTCTGAATTACTGAGTTGATCTTTTTCAGAAGACCATGGGTCTGATTGATTTGATACATCTGAGGGGGAAAACAAAAGAACAGTAAAGCTTCATAGTTTTCTGGTTCACAGAGATGCACTCACAGGTACAATTTCCTCAGTGCAACAGGACAAAGAAGTAATGAACAGAAGTGGTCAGCTCACCCTGCAGCACCAGGGGCTTTTCTCTCAACATCCTGCAGCTTTCAGGATTTTCTCCTCTTCCATGTAATCAAAGATTATTGAAGATATTTTAATTCCCTAACATTGAAGCCACTATTCTACTGCAGTTCTCTTTTTATCTAATTACGCTTCTGACTAAAATAGGCAGTAAGTGAGGCAATAATGGGGATTGATATAAAATCCAAACCAAAGGTGTAGCTTTAGTTTTGTAATAAATGATGCTTAGCTTTGAGAGTGTCTCTTTCTCCATTACAGACTTCCCTTCGCAGTCTGGGACATGCACTTAGCATGTTTAAATATTAATCAATCTCTAAGCTACTCTCACTGAGCAGGTAGCAATCTATCATAGATGACTTAGAATTTAGCTCACGATGAAAATACACCGTCACATCTTTAATGACATTTCAAATATTCTGAGAGGTAATTTACTTTGTGGTAGAGTAGTCCCAACTCCTGCAAGAATGACTGATGATGTATGTAAGTAGCCACCTAAACCCAGTTAGACTACTGTGTGCAAAGTAGTACATTCATTTTTAAGCAGCCCAACCTTTTGGGTGAGAAAGAAACCACCAAAATGTACAACCACATTTCATTATCAACCTCCTTTAAAACACATTGGGAGGGTAAGGCACTGCATAAAATCATTCGTACTGCACACAGACAACGGCGGGAGCCACAAGTTCATGATTTCCATCACTGCTTCCACTTGTTCTTTCTGTTGTCCCAAGCAAGAAATTTTGTGATCCTCCCATTTTTCATACTAAGTGCCAGGGGGTCACCGTTCTCCTTGCCAGGCTGTGCAGGTTAGTTCACTATTTTATAAATGCTTATGGGAATAAAAGTATATTTGAAAGGTGTAATGAGCATGTGTTTAAAGAATGCCTTCCAACATGGATGGGGGAACAAAACACCAAGAAAAAAAGAAAAAACAGGAAAATTGGGCTTACTTTTTTTGTTGGCATCTTGAGCTTAAGAAACTCTGCCTCTCGACACAATACATTCCATGGCGCGTGGATTTTTACAAATCCAACCCCGTGGATCTTAGTCTTTTTAAAAAAAAAAAAAAAAAAGAGAAAAAGTTACTGATGAGAGGAAATTAAGCATTCTCCCCCTTGCGTTTCATTTACATTTAGAGAAATGCCCATTACAGCCAACATTATCACCTCATTTGTTTGAGCTGACCAGTTTCTAACAACAGGACAATCACTGGGTACCTCTCTGCACTGAGCTGATATAAAACGTGACTCAGAAATGCTATTGTCTTCCAGAACAATTACCATTAGGTTAAACAGATAAAAAGATAAAAACTGTTTGGGAAATAAAAGCTAATGGCTACGGACACAAATATAGGCTAAGCCAGGTAAATTTGATTCACAGGCACAGGGCCAAATGCCACGTGTTGTAAGGAGTGGAGCTGAGGGGAGTTCTTGCTGCCTCACAGGAGCTGCTCGGAAACCCACAGCATGAAGGGACAGCTACCTTTCCCAGCCTGCCTTCCAGAAACCCACTGACTACCCAGATTACATAACTAACTGCCAGCCTTCCAATCAGCCATCATTTCCAAGCCACCCTTGAATTTACTTCCTTGAAGAGCATTTTAGTGACTTAATGAACAAGTGAGCAAAACTACTCGCGACAACAACCTGACACAAAGCAATTCATATTTTCACACAGGCACAGAGAATTGGAAGATTTCTCACACTGTACCATTAGCCTCACCTGTTATTTGTGAATTAGGGGTGGCAGGTTTATTTAACACTGATTGCTGTTCTAGGTGTTTAATGTCAACTGTTGCATCCAGTAAATAAAACCAACACAAACACTCACCCTCTGTCATGGAGATTTCAGGCATATTGGTTGGATCAGTTAATTGTAATAGCTTTCTTTGAAATTAATATGACTGTGGCTATTTCTACTAATCACACATTGGCAGTACTTCACAGACATCACTTTTCATGCAGTCTAATGGTCTTTTAATAGAGTATGCTGTTTTCAGGGTACAGGTGAAAGGCTGTAATGTTCACATCTGAGAATGGAAAGAGCAAAACTGCAACCCAGAGCCACGTGCTTGAACCAGAGTATTTAGCAGAACACCTTGCACAAACACAGTTCTCCAGAGGCTGCACCAAGGTACGAAAATTTTACTGTCTGCATCAGATATTCTTCATCAGAGCCAGAATTACCAGTGGACCCAACCCAAGGCATACCATCAATCCATCAACCTCTGATTGCTGTTTACAGCCAATCTAAGCCTCGCCTCTAGCTATGATAACACACCAGCAAGCTGTGTGGCAGTAAGGCACGTGCCATCATGAGTGATGGCTGAGAAGTTCGGCCTGTTGCCCTGGTGAACCTCCCCTCTGCACTGGTGAGGCCACAACTGGAGAAGAGAAGGCTGAGAGGGGATCTCATAACTGTTTATAAATATCTAAAGTGCATGAGTCAAGTCAACGTAGGTGGACTCCTTTCAGACGAGTGTAGCAATAAAACAAGGGCAAGGGGCAGAAATTGTAACACAGGAAGTTCCATGCTAACACAAGGAAGAACTTCTTTACTGTCAGAGTGATGGAGCACTGGAACAGGCTTCTCAGAGAGTGGTGGATTCTTCTTCCCTGGAGGCACTCAAGACCCACCTAGATGTCTGCCTGTGCTACCTGCTGTTGGAAACCTGCTTTAGCAGGGGGCTGGACTCAACGATCTCTAGAGGTCCCTCCCAACCCTTTTGGTTCTGCGACCTTGTGATCTCCCCAGATCTACTGCCAGCTATCCTTCTTATCATTACACATCTACAGCAGCTCCTTACATCCTCATCACGTTCCAGTTCCAGGCCAGCCTCCACCAGGTTCCCTTCATACTCCTCCCTGCGAAACCTCTTGTCATCTTCGTGGCAGTCAGTGTGGGGCTCACTCTCACCCATCTCCATTTGCACACCCTTCCCAGGCAGTGGGTCCTGCTTGGTGCTCTTGGCACCTCCATCATTGTGCAGGGCTCTCCTGGTGAGCGTCCTCCCTGCTGAAGACTTCTTGTAGTGATAGACCAGGATGTAATCCACTTTCCTCTTGCCATCTCGGAAGTAGAGTCCATACTTGCAGTCAGCATCTGGATTTTTGGATAGGGAGTTCAACAGCTGGAAGCAGGGAGTGGGGTGTGGAGGGAAGGAGAAGAATAATTAGTGCACAGTCAAATGGGCACCAAGCAGATCATGGCCTGGTATCAAGCGCTGCTTTCCAAGAGCACGCCAAGACCTAACCTCCGGCAGCAAGCCTGCAGGCGGAGACCCCACATGCTACTCACTCAAAACAATTTTGCAAGTTAACACTTGCAATTTTCCTGATAGCCGGCTGGGATTTCATTGGCCAGAAGTAAATAGATAAAATGACTGGGATTTAATCTAATTCTCAGCACACTGCTTCATAAGTCAGCTACTGGGTAGCTTTGGTTGTCTCTGCTGAGGGCTAATTGCCACTAAGATCATCTGTCCTCTTCCATCTGGGACATCTGTGTTTTGATTCTGACAGATAGATTGATATCATGTGCAAACATTTCTCGCTTCTTTTATCTGTTGCTGCTAGTTTGTATCATCTGAGAAAGAGATCAGCCCCCCTACAGACTGAAGGGAGCCAGCTGGGTGCCGAGGGCAGCCAATACTGGACTCCAGCCAGGGAAACGGGCTCCTTGCTAGCTGAGTTCAACACTCTTCTCCCCACTTATCAAATCCCAGACTGCCTCACAACTGAGGGTGGCATGGGCTTTATTTCTGCCTTGAACTAACACTGCGTAGGTTGGCTGTGCAGTGCTGCAGGACACAAGAAACATAAGTCTCAAAACACAGCCCTGTTTTCACACATTTGCCTGAAAACTGGACAGGATAACCACAGAGACATACCAAAGTACTAAAAGATATTAATTTCTGCCTTTCCTTGAACTTGTTGAAAAGTTGACCCTCTTGAGGACTGGCTGACTTTGTAGGAGAGCCTGCTGCATTCTGCATACAAAAGCCTCAACGCATTCCCTAAAGATAAGAGTACCTCTACTGAACTTTGAAAGGAATGAGCCAAAGGACTCCAAAGAAGCCTGTTGTCCTGATTTAAAGAAGTAAATAGAGTCTTTGCAGGATGTTCTTTAATACTGCAAGATTCTTGTAGGCCACCAAGGTAGAGAGGTGCATCAGCTAAGACCACGCATGGCCCTGTCCCTCTGCTTGTAGAAGAGACAAAGAAAGGGCATCTTGGTTTCAAAACATCCCTGACAAAATCATTCCACAACATTCAACTCCAGTTAAACACAAACACAATGAATCAAGCACTGCTTTTATGGTGACTCTCCAGCAAGGTCTGTTACACAGCTCACTGTACTTCCATGCCTTCACCTGAATAAACTTTCTTTTATGAGCTTACGACACAACCAGCTCCTAATCCTGTGCATTTATGTTACTAACTTCCTTTAAAACTGCTGATAAAAAGTTTTAACCAAGGCACAATTAATGACACTAGAAATCTGACAATGGGGAAAAAACCTCTGCTGTGTGTTACAAACTGTTTAACATTACCTCCGCTAACAGTAGTTTTCACAAGCAATTTTGGAACTTCTGCTCAGCGTGGGCAGAGATTTAAAGGTTGCCACAGCCTTACTGACAGATTACTCTGAGAATAACCAACCCCTTTTTAGGCTAGGAGTTAAAAAAAGGATCCCTTATTTCCCTTTGCCAGCCCACACACCCAAGCACCAACCCCACCAAACAAGCAGGTGCTGTGGCTGGCAGCAGCCTCCTCTGCAGCCTTGAAAGGGAAGGGGAAGACAGTCAGAGCCTCCAACGAAAGGGAACATTTGGGAATAAGGTCAGGAAAGAAGCACAGTGTGCCAGCTGCTGCATATCTGGCAAATCCTTTACTCACTGTGCTTTCATGCTGGTCATATCCTATATCCTCAATAGCTCGGATGTTGATGATGTGGATCCCCTTCTCCTCAGCAGGCAGGCAGGAGTATTTCTTGTTCACCCTCATGCCTGTCTCGTCTGGAACGTCACTGAGGTCGTCAGGCAGAAAATCCACCCCATGAAAATCACTGTCTGCGTCTGAAAGGAAAAGGAACAACTTCATCAAGACACTTTAATCCCAACACTTGCTCCTCCCAGAGCCACCCCAGCTGAGACGTATCCTGTTCCTGCCCTCAGCTGCCAATGAGCCTCACCGCAGGGCTCCCACCCCCCCTTGCTTTGGTTTGGGAGCCCATGGCCCTGAGCTCAACCTTCTCCTTTGAAGAACGCTCCCCGACATCCCCACCATGGTGCTGTCACACCAACTAAGTGTACTTTCCCTCAAGTACACATGTACTGCATAGAATGTGATGAACCGTTCCGACTCATGTGGACTTCTGAATATCAGGTTTACTCAGTCCTGCTCTGCCAGGCACCCTTAGTGTTCCTACTTAGTATTTAACTCTACAGCGGGCTAAAGGATTTAACATATAAATTTCACTACAAACGGAACCACCAGCTAACTCCTGAAAATCAAACTGCTGCTTGCATTTGTACATTGATACATGCATATGTACTTTTATACATGCAATGGAAGGCAAAGTTTTCCAAGATTTGATTCACTTTGACACTGAAGCAAAATATTGCAGAGCAATGCCTTTTTCCAAACCCCTTGGGAGCAGGATTTGCTTGTCTAAGGAGCAAAGATAAAGCAAGAATTTTAGAATTTAGCCTTGAGAGGATACTAAATTAACTTTCCCCCAAAGACAAACAAGAAAAACATGCAGAAGAGCACATTCTAGCAGCTAGGCTGCACAAATCTGTTGCTGCAGTCTGTGCTCTGCCTCTGGAACAGGGATCAGCCAAAGCCATACACATTATGCACAGTGCCTCTGAGCCTAAGACAGAACCCTTTAGAGAAATCACAGAATCACAGAATCACCCGGGTTGGAAGGGACCTCAAGGATCATGTAGTTCCAACCCCCCTGCCTAGCAGGGCCACCAAACACACACATTCAGATCAGGTTGCCCAGGACCCCGTCCAACCTGGCCTTAAACACATCCAAGGACGGGGCATCCACAACCTCCCTGGGCAGCCCGTTCCAGGGCCTAACCACTCTCCTTGTATAGAACTTCCCCCTAACATCCAACCTAAATCTTCCCTCCTTCAACTTGGATCCATTTCCCCTAGTCCTGCTGTTGTCAGCCCTTTTGAAGAGTTTACTCCCCTCGTGGGTGTAGGTTCCCTTCAGGTATTGATAGGCTGCAATGAGGTCACCCCGCAGCCTTCTCTTCTCCAGGCTGAACAAGCCCAACTCCCTCAGCCTGTCCTCGTAGGGGAGGTGCTCCAGCCCCCTGATCATCTTAGTACTTAGTACTTAGAAATGCTCACTTTCTACCCACTGACTTTAGGATGAGGTGATGAAAAACATCACATTCTAGCCAGCTATTTCTTAGCCAAAGGGACTGCTGCTCTACACCCAATGCTCTGTCTTAATGTGATGGAGCTTCAGGGGTTGCATGGCAAGGAAGGCAGGGGAGTTTGCATTCCCCATCAGGTTTGTGGAAGGCATGGGATGCAGAACATCTGATAAGGTGCAGAGTAGGGATGCCACCTCACGGCTCTCGACAGGCTGAAGAAATGCAGCCTCATGAAGCTCAGGTAAGTCAAATGCAAGATATGCACCTGGACAGCAGTTAATATGGGCAACACCTGCACCACAGGATGAAGATGTGGTGCTTCTTGGGCTTATCAGTTATAAAGAGAAGATCGCTGGGTAAGAAGGCCAAGTTTCTCTGGAACCATCAGTCATGCTTCTCTGGAAATAGCAATTCCCATAAGTTTATGGATCTTCATTTCAGTCTCTGTACTTAGGAAATCTGCTGTCCCAAGCAACATTCAACAAGCTCCACATTTTCCCTTTGTTGTTAAGGCATTCTTAGGAACTGCAGTGTTCAGATCTGATGTCTGGTATCCACATCCTCCCCACTCCTGACCAATTAACACCATAACCTTTGCACAGAGCTCAGGCAGCAATTATCCTCATGTATTTCATACGTACAGCACGTAGCACCCATATCTCTGCACATACGCACTTCTATCCTTGGCTTTCCTTTACAATTCTGAAGTAGTTATCTCCTAGCTCACTCCTTTGATCTTGGGACAGGATCCTCAAACTCAGTAAATCACTTGAACAACAATTTGTAATATTCAAATAATTTTTTTTATGGAGTAATATAGAAATACACACAAAAAATCAGGTGTCTAATGGGAGCAACTAGCATGATGATAACAATTCCCTACACACCTCTGCTCTGTTTTTCCCCAGCATACACCTGCACACATACAAACTCCACGAGCGCTCAAGTAATTAAACATACGTAATCAGTTGCATTTTTTTTTTTTTTTCCCATAGCTTTAAAATACATAATAATACAGCTTTTAAACACATAATAATACAGCAACTTTTGGAACTTCCAACACATAACTATGTACATTTGGATTCGGAAGAATGCCTGAAATAGTTTTCTAGAAACAATAGCTTAAATGCTATAGAATCTTCTTTCCTTCCTCCTCCTCTGACATATGTAGAAAATAAAACCCAGGTACTCCACCAGATCACAAAGATCATTATGAGTTAAGTGTCGATTGCTGACTTATTGAATCTAAATATTTTTTGTACCTTGTAATGGGTCTGTGAACTGAAAAGCACTTGATTAGAAACCACAGTTAGGATGAAAAACATTTGGAATGGAAAACCACAAGCTTCAGTGAGCCCAAACAAACTCCCTGTGCTCTGCTGAGCTTCTCAACTGTATTTGTTAAGACTGCAGCGCAGAACAAGGAGACCTACTCCGGTGATTCAGTGCTATTGTGTAAGCCCAAGCAATCAGCCGTCCGCAAGCATATATTTACATTTCTGTTTACGCATCAGTAGCCTGGCAATATCTGAAAGAACAGTGCTTAAGGTAGGCAATGAATCATAAAATTTTGGTTTATTACAACTACTGGAAAAAGATGAGAAATGGTGAGAACAGCATTGATACAATCTTAATTACAAGAAGTTTGATTTCTGTGCTTGAAGGTGATGTCAGGATTTAAGGCTAAGTAAAGCCATCCAAGCCACTTTGGTAATTATAAACGCACAGGGATTACCAGTAGTTCACATATGCTGATTTGGCAAAGGTCAAAGCATTCTATTACAGAACATCTTTTCATACACGACACAATATTTTAAAACCTAAGTCTGTATTTTGAGTTAATCATATTAAATAATGACAATAATTTAATCTCAAATTAAATGTACGTTCTAAATTATTTATGGCAAGTTAGCAGACACAGAATGAAGAGCACAGAGCATGCTGGCAACCTAATTCAGCTACAGACACATCTTAATCTCTTTGTAGGGAGCTGAAAGAGCAGGATTATTGTGACAATTGCTGGCTTCGCTGCCTTCTAACATTGACTAACCCATTCTTTTCTATTACTAACCAGAAAGTGCTACAGCAAAGTCCTGAAGAAGTGCTTGACATGTTTCAGTACAGCCATATGAAGAGCTGCCATCTCCCCTCCCTTTCCACAGCCAATGGTGTTCAGAACTCCATGGATTTCAGGACAGCAGAAACTCCTGATACCGTAAACTCAGACACATCCAACACTTCTATGCATTATTAAGTATTATTATGGAATTATGGAATCACTTGAGTTTGAAGGGACCCTTGAAGGCCACCTGGTCTAACTCCCTTGCAATGAACAGGAACACCTAAATTGTACCAGCCTGACCCTGAATGTCTCCAGGGCTGGAACACCCAACACCTCTCCGGGCAATTTGTGCCAGTGCCTCACTGCCCTTTTTGTAAAAAACGTTCTCCTTATGTCTAGTCTAAATCTCTCCTTTTTAATCTGAAACCATTCCACCTTGTCCTGTCACAACTGTCTGTCTCCTTCATTCTTATAGCCCCCTCCTTTAGATATTTTGCCATTTTGTTAGCATTTGCTATGAATTTCAGATATACACTACAGTTCCAATTAATTCTGCCCCTGAACCTCCTGTGAGTATCTCACTCTGAATAATACAGGAAACAAGATAACATTACTAAAAAATACTTGGAAACATCTGCTTCTTTGTACAACTTTCAATTCCAGCTGCAAAACATCCTCAGGCAAACTCCTCTTAACGCTAATTAACAACAAATTTTCTACCACAGAAATCTGGCACACTATGCTGCAACCTGTATGCATTTAGACAGTACCTCTTCCTTCGCCAAACTTCAGTGATCAGGTGAACAACAGCTGAAAATCTGCTCAAGAAGTAGATGCATTTTGCCCACTATTTGGCCTCAATCAACTACCCTGTGAATATCATAGTCATAATCTCTTATAACCACTAAATATTAAAATAAATGGAAAACCGCATTCTCACAATGTAGCTTTACAGAACCATCTGGATCTAGATCTAAAACAAGGCTGAGTACATTTAAATAACTGAACAACTATTTCACCACTCAACATGAATGCCGTAATGCAGCTGAACTCATCTCTTATCTCCTCTTGCTTTCTTTTTTTAGGGAGTATGCTTAAGAAAGTGGCTAGAACAAGAAGTCATAAAGACATTTGAGCTAGCTATCCCAGTTTTTCTCAATAAGGAAGAAGCAGGACAGTTACAATGCTGTGTGATTTAAGATTTTCTAGTGTCCAGATTGTTATCTTTTTGCTTTATATAAGTACTCATTGAATTTGGAAAGAAAATTTGAGGATCGTGCAGGATATGTTCCTTGAGCTTGAGGTTTTAAAGAGCCAGGAGCCAGAGCACCACTTCTTCCCAGCAGCCTCTGAAACACTTTTAGATCCTTTAAACTGAAGGCATTTCTTTCATCTGAATTGTGATGGAAAAGTGCTGTGCGTGGTCTCTGAAACTGATAGTGATCCCACTGTGATAGAGAGGAGAGAAAGTCACTCACACACAAATGTTTGTTTAAAAAAATAGAAATATACATACACAGATATAAGTAAGTTGCATATTTTGTTTATACTATGCTTTTTCTGAAGAAGAAATACCAGTGTAGCAAAATACTGGGGACTTTTCTGATTGGAGGCTTTTGTGTTTTTTAAACTTCAGCAGATAGAACTTCTCAGTGCGTTTTTGCTTAATATATATTGCCCCCTAGCAGCAGAATCCTCCTTCAGCACAGCCTCATCCATTTCTTTAATTCCCTTATTGCCCATATTCAAAGCTACAGGTTAATGCTTGAGCTAGGAAAACAAACAAATAAACAAGCCCTCACAATCAACTCACCCATTACTATCTCCTCTTCTTTATCTCATACCCAATACACTGACAGGCTCACTGGTCAGATTTGGAGCCTGAAATCCCTGCTGTCCTCAGGAGAAATAAGGCAAGGCAAATGTCAAGGAAGCCTCAGGCGTGCCAGCCCAGCAGCACACCTCATTGCTGACCTATGGGTCATTCCTCCTGACCCACTAAATCCTGCTGCAGGCACGCCAGCGAGGATACCCACTGCTGGCACATGGGGAGGGCTTTTTTGGGAGGCTGACACCTGTTTACGAGGCACTGGCCAGAGCCCAACATCCCAATCAGGAACCGCTGCACTCTGCAAGGAGTGCTCGTACATGTCCTGAACTTTTGTTCTGTTCAAAGTCCAGCAGTTGAGAAGTGATTAGATCCACATCTGGGAGCATGTGATGCAAACCTCCTCGCATCTGCTGGCTGCCAGCTTTGGCCTCAGGTTGCACCACTTCAGAGCACAGGAGGCTGCCCCAGTGCCACCAACAGAGCATGCAACAGGCTGCTGTAAGAGGCAGCCGACCTGTCCCCGAGCAAGGTGACCACTTTCAGCCGTGTCGACATCTTTCCAAGACATGACTCCCTCTTCCTTTCATCTTCTGTGACATCCTGCTCAGTGGGACACCCTGGAACTCACCCATCTCGGTGCTTCTGCATTTATTTTAGGACTTGGCCACAGCCTGGGTCTGCACAGAGCATTACCTTAATGAAGCGAACAGAGAGGAGGGCACGATCCAATTCATTAACAATAAATAAATAAATATATCAAAGAGTGATATCAGAGAGTGATATCAAAGAGTTCCAAGGACAGCCTCCTTTCCAGAACAGAAATATTTCCAAAGCAGGGCAGTCTCCATACGGCTGAAGCCGATAACTTCATCAGCACTCCCAGTCACACAGCAGAGCCCATTCAGTGCATCCAGTGTTTGGGAGCCCGAAAACCAACCCTTGTCACATGGGTGAAAGAAAGGACACTCCCGGCAGGATTATTTGAAACGTGGGCTCAGGCACATTTCTCAGTACTGGATCAGCTGCGGTTCTCCAGAATGGGGTTGCAGCTTTCCCAGAAGGCTGTCACAGCTTTAAAGTTATTGATCTATTATTATCAGCAACATGTTAAAAGAAGGCTGGACAACTATGGCATCATTTCTATTTCTGCCCTTCTATTTTTGCTTATAAAGGTTAATTGGCACTGTTTGCAGCGTTGCAGCCCTAAGTTTGAACACACCTGATCTGATAAAGCCCCTGTGAAATCGGAACACGTAGAACCAATTACCTTAAAAAATACGATAATAGAAAAATGAACCTTTGGGGTGAAAATGCATTTTCAAGGACGAGTAAATATAAATTCTACTGGGAGTCACAGAAGTTATCCTACCAAGATATGCAGACCTTGGAAAATCCCACATTTTATAAAAACAAAAAACACACAAAGCCTTTTCCCATACACCCTCCTAAGACAGAGTGCACTTTTTCCCCCCAATTACCAACAACTATTTCATGGTTTATTAAGTACATCTGTTTTCAGACATGCTTCTAAAATAGGAAAAATCCAGCACACTTACTCTTCCACCACCAGACATTGGAAAAATATTTCAGATTTGCTACTGTTGCTATTCCAGGAAAAGCATCATTGAGGCCACGCTCCAGTATAATGCAGATTGTTCTTTGCAAACCGTAATTGGTTTTATAAATTATTTACATATTTCTGTAATTTGATAGCATTTGACTGTAAAATAGACAAAAAGAGCAGGAATTCTACTTCTAGTTACTTCGGTACACATACAGAACAATCTTTGCATTATTTTCATGTTTCAACCAGTTTTAAGGAGAACAGAAACACTGGCATGATTCACCAAAGCACACTGGAACTAAAGACTGTACCCCTCCTTCTTACAGAAGTTACTGCTGCCCCTCAAAGCACCTGCTGATATTTTCCTTGGATGCACTCTGCAACATCACATCCTCAAACATGTCATGGGAACAGGAGAGTGCATTATGTAAGGAAGAGCAATTGTCTGCCATGGATGCTGGTAGGTATGTTTAGAAGGGTTACAATGCTAATTATTTTTGTTTGCATGCTCCAAGGGAAGGCAATTGCTGCCAATGAGAGCACTAAGATGAAAGGAAAAGGTTACTAAAGATACTGTGGGGAAAGTACCGGTGTGCATTGGAACGACGTATATCTAAGCTCTCATAGCAACTTTTAAAAATATTTAAATACATTTAAAGTATTTCATGTATTTTCCCTTTCCAGACTATTAAAAATAGCTCTTCATACTAAAAGTGGAGGATCTATTAGGTTTACTGCAAAGGTATGATTCATAGACTGCAACCTTGGACGAAGGTCATAGCACATACTGACCGGTAAAGCTGTTCTTGTTACAAAAGATTTCCAATTTCTAATCTTGAATCATCAACACTTATGTTTAAATTTCTATTTATCTACATCACAAGGGCATTCAGATAGCATAGATTTAGGCATGAAGACTCACAGCAGCTGACGATTTCTTGCAGGAAATAAAGCTTCTAAGTTTTGATAAGATATGCAGGGCACCTCTTGAGATGCTGCAGTTTCTTGGACCTCATTATAGGACTAAATATTCTGAAAGGTTTTGCCTAACCTGATAAGGATGTTTTTGACTACAGTCACCACATTCAGCAGCTGTAGCTCCCCTACACTTGCATTCAAGGAGCCAAGGACTCCTCATCTGAGTCAGCCTGGGTGGAGTCAGGTTCCATATGGCAAAGCTCCACATTATACATGTTATTTGGGTGTGTCAGAACAGGTGGAGCTGATTTGATAGTGAGGTGGTGGTAGGCAATTTTCAGCCAGGGCCTAGGGCAGCCTCAGCTCTGTGCTATTTGAAATGCCTTTCCACAGCTGATAGAACTAATAATCACATGCTGAAGACATGCTGTCCAGGCTTTAGCAAGCATTAAGATCCTGCAGTTTTAACTTGGACACAGAGAAACACTGCAGTCAACTCAATCAATCCACTGCAAAGTTTCACTGGCAAATGAAATAATCTTTATCTCACATCAGGCAGGTGAACACAAATGAATTGGGGAAAAAATGCCATTAACTCTTGCCTGAGAGAATTCCCATGCAGTTCCATGTCTTAATGAACTGAGTTTAGGCATGCCAGAGGCACAAGACCTAAGGAGTCACTACTGCAACCAAGCAGGCTCTTTGTTTTTAAGGAAGAGCTAACTGCTATAAGGAAGCTGATGCTCCAGCAAGGTGCCACAAGTCAGCTAGCTTGCCCTGTGCTTGAGGATGCACATGCTACAGATGCTCCCACTTAATACTCCTGATAGTCCTGTCCTGAATTGCAAAATTCTTGGAGCTTCCCTTCAGTTCTGGCAAGAGCAAGGACAGGGACAGGGCCCTTTTAAGGCATGTCAAGATCCCCGGATGAAAGGCACGCTTGAAATGTTTGAGCAGAGGTGTGTATTCCTCACAGTTTGGCCATCCACATGGAAGCTGGTAGTGACAGCAGCACTGAGCCCAGACTCACCAAGTTTCCTCCTTAATGAGCTTTTGATGATCTTTGCTATCTATTACATCCTCATATCAAACAAGCAGTCAAGACCTGGTCCAAGTGTAAACTGATGCCCTGTAGGTTTTGTGGCAAACTCATTAAAGAGTGTGAATTACTCAAAGGAACACTGGTCAATCCACTTTTTCTACAGAAGATCGAAAAAGAGGAAATTGTCAGGAAATCTGTTTTGACTATAAAAAGCTAAGAAGCAGATCCAGAAAAGCACGGAGGGTTCTTCGGGGTGCTACGTGTGGTCAGAGCAACCTCCCAGCTCCTGGTTTCATTCCTCAACTGCTCTTACATGTGTGTTGCAGCAACAAAACAACTGTTCTAATGTCACGCAATTATAATAAGCACTAATGAAACCAGAACAAAAGAAGAGCAACTGTAGCTCAATATTCTATCTCAAAAACACTGAGATAAATAGAAAAAAAGAGAGCTGCTTCTGTCTTGTTCATTATCCTTTCAGTAATCATCCATGAAAAGAGACCAAGAGCTGGGACAGCAACCAGCTTTCATGCATTAGTCTTGCTATAACATACTCTCAATACATGTATAAGCCCTCTTTCCTTTAGGAAAGAGCTCTGAACAGCATAAATGTTGGACTCACCAGGACATAAGCTAGAAATCATACAGTTTGAAACAGTGCCTCTTTCTTGTAGACAACGATTCTGTTGATTCCCAAATTTAGCTGTTCCATTATAATGCAGCAACCGAACAGCATGAGCCTCTCTTGGACCATACAATGTAAGACTCAACCAAAAAAGGCTTCCATTTTACTTATAGTGCACAGAAAACGTACTACTCCCCCTTAGAGAACAAAGTGTCACTAACAATACTGATGACCAAAAGGTGATGAGACATTAGTGAAACATAACCATGAAGTGGACCAAAACCCATGCATCAAACCCACATAGCCCACAGTCTGAAGATATTCTGGGTAAGAAAGGAAATGGGGATTCCTGCCAAGATCCAGAACTTGACACAAAGGCAGACACACAGAAAAAGAGAAAACATTATTTGTTTTCATATTTCCTGATGAAGACATTGAAAATGATGTAATCTTGATATCTGGAGAGGGCCAAGATTTCATCCTAGAATTTAAGAGCAATTTATTTTCCTCCACGTGTGATTAAGTTTGCAAGCATAAAGTAAAAGTTATATTAAGGTTTTCTAAAGTTTTCACAATTCATTTGCTGCCTTTTTTTTTTTTTTTTTAATGAAAACGTTCTGTTCATTTATTTGGTGTTTATCAGCTCAGTGAGAAAAACTAAACAATGGAACAAAACAGGATTAAAATTTAATATACCACTTCTTCAGGCACTGATATATTTAGAAAAATAATATTCTGTATGAAAAAAAGTTCTTATTTTACCAAAATATTTGGAACAATCATTTATTTGGATACTGTCTTTTAAGGTATCTGCTATCCCATAAACTTAAAAAAAAAAAAAAAACAAAAAAACACAACATCATAAGTTGCTAATTGTAAGCTTTATCATATACTCTATCTTGGTTGGTAATTACTGCCAGTTTACAAAAAGCATGACACATTCTTCTAGCTGGGTTTCAAGTCTCATGAATATTCTGTTTATTTATTTAAATAAAATTACTCATGCTCTTTAAAAACTACTTCAAAGGGCTCACTTTTTAATCTAAAATACATTTAGGAGAAAAAAAATGTTCTTCTCCCTCATCACAGTGATTAGGTCAACACTGGAACTGAAAGGAATGGAGGGCAACTAAATAAATATAAATGAAGTTGATGCAGTTCTGAACTGTCTTCAAATCTGAGATAGCTCTCTCGTAATGTCCTTGAACTGTCTGCTTTACTAACCTTTTGGGTTTCTGGAACCTGTATAGCTGTTACTATTTTCTATTATGACTGGCTAATATTCTGTGAAGTGATGTGATAGAGCAACAGTGGTTACAGTGAAACAGGTGCCATAGTGCTGGATCAGCTATTGCTCAATGCATTAATTTGGGAGTCATATGATATTTAAACCTTTGAATCAGTTGCAGTGGTTTAAAAAAATTCCAAGCAGTTAAGCATTAATTTTTTGTTTTCATACTGTCACTTTTCAACCCAAACTCAATATGAAGGCAACTTTTCAGCAGCTGCTCTGGCAGACATTCAGACTTGATGTCAGAATATGGACCCATTTGGCCACCAAAGCCTGAAAAAAAGATTACTCTCCAAGGGATGGAAATCTGTTTCATGCCCATACGGAAGCCATAGAGGAAAAGCAGCAACAACGTGTGGGACTAAATATTGCTATTGAATTCCCTGGTTCTATAGCTTGTAAGAGAGCATATGTGACACAAATCAGAGGGGGCTTGGTTAGAGAAAGCTAAGGATTGTAGAACGACTGAAGTTGGAAAAGGCCTCTAAGATCATCAGGTCCAACCCACCAACTCACCCCCACCCAAGCCATGTCCCTAAGTCAGATCTCCCTGAGTAGCAGCATCCTTCAAAGAAGCTCCTCTAGCAGCAAAGAAGAAATACAAGAGTTCTGTACACCACTAATACTCATGTCAAGGATATTAGCACCCTAGAACAGTGGATGGCGACTGCACTTTCAGATAACGTAGTTATCTGAAGAAATATTTCAGCATTACAACTTGCAACAAGTTTCTGAGTCTGTTTTCTTGACCTAATTTTAGCAGGAGGCTGCCTTCTCTTTACATAAAATTAAGTCGTCTTTCTTATTATCATTCATCTCTAATTGCATTCTTCCAGGAATTATTATAACACAGACAAACAATTTTATCCTTTATTCCTTGCCTGCCTGCAGGGTCGATTCTTGCCTGCGAAGCCCAAGTGACTGTAGACAAAAGCACCACAAGACAACTCCTGGCAAGGTGGTTCAGCAAAGTGCTTCAAGGAAACTTTGGAGAGCACAGGAAATCTTTTTGATTAATGTTCTGCAATTGTAGAGGCTTAAAGTACACAACAAAATTGTATTTTGCAGAAAACTTGGTGCTCTAACATTAATGAAAATTGATGCAAGTATAAGCTGAGATATGACTTGACCCGATGCAAAGCTGAAGAGTGTCAGCTCTCATGTGAGAAGATATCTACTTAGACTAACGCTGTCACCCCAGAACATGACTTGCCAGCTGAAATACTACATCCAGGCTGTGCAGCAATTCCTACAGTACCCTATCAGGACCCCCTTGGAAAAGAAACTATCAACTGCTTTTTCTGCTAATCTCTCTGCCTACTAATGGGGCCTTGGGGTCTTGGAAGGGAGTTGGCCCGTGACCTTTTAAACAAGATTTAGGAAGCCAAATGCCAAAATCAGCCAATTACAAAAAAACCCTGCATCTGAAATGCTGTTTTTCATGGGAAATCATTATTTGCTGATTTGACAGACAGGATTGTATCTTGCTAATCTTGAGGCTTTTTAATACTTGTATCCTGTTTGACTCCTCTCCTTTTGCCTATTTATTTTGGAAATTTATGGTGTAATTCCCAGAGGTTTGGATGGCATATCGCATACCCACTTCAATAAACATTCTGGAGTACTGCTTAAATATGGAAACGCAGCAGCACACCCAAAGTGGAGATGTGCCTTAGGAAAAGAGGGAGGGAAGGAAGATGATCTGCATATATCCATGTGCATGCCATTAATTCAGCCACACCAAACAGTTGTAAAATTTACAAATCGCAAAACATTGATTCAATTCAGAAGATAAAAATTTGTACTTAGCAATGACCTTTAGAACTCTGTTCTTCTGAACTGAGCCCTGTTGCTTCATCAGGAACTGAATGTAACCAAAATAGGCATGCTGGTAGCCTCCTATTAGTCACAGCCCTCACGGGTGCAGAACTTGCTGTCACTTTGAGCAGGGATGCCAAGTTTCTGTTACTTAGAATGCCTCAATGTCCCCACCATTGGCAAGATGCTCAAAAGCAAGGGTCTCTAGGTTGACTGCTCTCGAGCTGGAGTCTCTCTCTTCTGGTTTGCAGAAGGATACACATAGTTTTTACCATTTACTAACATTTCTGCCTTCTCCTTACTTCATAGGTGACAAAGTCAAGGTGGTTTCTGTAAAGGTTCCAATGACACTGAAGTTGTCAAACTTTTCAGAACATGTGAAATGTAGCCAAATACAGGGTGATAATCCCCACACGGTCAAGCAATTCTTCTGTTTTCTAAATCTGATCTCTTGCCTAACCTCCTTTAAGAAATATCTCCTCTCACAAACAGAACTTACTGTCCACAGCAAGGACAAATGACTCCCTCTACTGAAACAGGTAAGGATTATTAGCTCAGACTCTTCTGAATCTTTGTACTACTGCCTTAAGATGGTTCCCTCCAAAGAACAGTTCTGATTTTTCTTGTTTGGTCTCCAGAAAATCTCACCCGCTACATCAGCTCTTCTCTCACGTGACAGTTAGGGGACAACTCTCTGAACATTTATTCTTTGGAAAGCAAGCAGAGATTGGTTTTACTGCAACTACAATTCCAAGTTGCTGGACTGCTGGAGACTCTTCACAGTGATGTTAGAAGCTGCCAACGCAATGCAGCTGAGAACATCTGGTAGCAGCATGGGTGTTCTCCAAATAGAACAGCACATATTTAAACTGTGCCAATCCAACCTATGGCTAACACCCTATGAATAAAACTACATTGACTGGCCATCCTGCACTCAAAAGCAACAGGACTTCTCAGTTTCAAGGAACATTCACAAAAAATACATTTCCTATTATTATAATTCCTTTGCAAGTCCATCAAGTCTCTAAGAAAACTGGCCTGTGTTTTCTGCTCAAACACAGTCTGTTCCTAATCTTCTCCAGAGATGTCACATGCTAGCTCTGTCTAGCATTGCAGACATTATAGGGCACCTTTCTTCTATGTCAGCAGATCACAGCACAGCTATCCATCTCTGAGGCACATCTCAGAAAAAGGCGAATTTTAGATTACATCAAGCAAAATATTTCTGGTGAAAATCAAAGAGCAACAGCAGTGATCCTCTGGGATGCAGCTCACGTTTTTCGTCACCCCTTTTCCAGAAACATGAACTCACATCTAAGTGGAAGAAAAATGACTTGGAGGAGCAGTGGTAGATGGAGAAGCTTGTCTTTTTAGAAGATGAAGAAAGAAATTTGATGTTTTAAGCTAAAAAGATCTAGATGGATTCCCTTCATTACTTTCCCCTTATTTGGGTGGTTAAGCAGCCAAACGGCAATGAAGAACAAATAAAATGCACATATAACCACCTTAATGTTTAAAACACTCATAGATGGTCCAGAGATGACACTGGATCCAGAAGCATGCCTGAGGTTCAAGTCGGCAATGGAGGAAAAAAAAAAAAAAAAAAAAGAGGAAAAAAAAGAAAAAGATACAAACTATTTTTATAATGGTACTTGAGAAATTTATGAATGGGGTTCTGTGATGTAGTTGCCCGAAATAGCAAAGATTTGGACATGATGACCCTGGAGTTCCTGAAAGCAGCTGGCACACAGGCCGTATGTGCACAGAAGGTTTCCCACTGCTTCTATTCCCCTCCTGTATCATGGACTTTCCCCTCCAAGTTCCGAACAAATATCAGCATTAACATAAGGAAATGTAGAACAGGGCAAGGATAATGAATGTTCCCCTACATACAACATTCTACCTAGAAAACGTAATGGAAATTTGCAAACTCAGTAGGAAATGCTACTCTTAAACTACTTTCTTCTAAGATGTATTTTATTGGGTTTCTTTTCATTTTTTCCATTCTTCTCTCAGATTTGTATGATCTACACTTTTCTTGCAGAAAGATGCCCCAGATTGCATATGGTATGCCAGCTGAGGATTTTCCACCCCTGAGAAGAATTGTATCGCCATCTCCTGCATACACCACTCAGTTTTTTCCCCCCACAACATATGACGTTGTGGATTTATGTTTAGTTTGGGACTCCCAGATCCTTTTCTGAGGAACTGCTCTTTATTCAGCTAATTATTCCGACCCAGATGAAACAGTCTGCGCTTGTCTGGTTCTCAGCCCAAGCCATGGGAGCACATCCTTTTCCAGGAAGATAAGCAACAACAAGTCTGTGGTTTAACGATGTAGGATTTAAGGCTGCTAGCACCAGATCCAAAACTCCATAGTCACATAACACAGAATGCAGAACTGTGAAATACACTCACTGTATTGCTCCAGGTTTTTCAAAAATAAGTTTTTGCTGTGGCAATATGGTATCTGTTTTAGTTCATATCTGTTACCAACTGTCCTGCCATAGCCAGCCTAATGTTGCCACAAAAGAACAGAGCTACCTCTAACTCTTGCTCGGGTGCGTTGCTGAATTTGAGAACTGCACATACTCAAAGAAAGTCACACCAGTACTTCGTGTGATCTGATAGCACATAAATC
The DNA here is from genome assembly GCF_019232065.1 of Centrocercus urophasianus. Taxonomy (NCBI): domain Eukaryota; kingdom Metazoa; phylum Chordata; class Aves; order Galliformes; family Phasianidae; genus Centrocercus; species Centrocercus urophasianus. The sequence continues at coordinate 10,987,444 of NW_024884586.1, read as the reverse complement.
CAGTATCTAAAATCGTGGAAGAAGGGCAAAAGTTCTTTTTTGACATAGCTTTGTAGATACTGGATGAGATTCTTTTCTGTAAACACAACAGTACATCTGATGCAAGATAAGAAAGAGAACTTACAGTGACACATACGCTAATTACACTGAAAAACAATCATCACTCCAGAACAGATAATACTGAGAAATGAATACTGAAGGAAACTTCGATGTACTTCTTAGATAACTGTGGTACTTTAAAACTGGATTCTATTCAAACATTTGAAACATCTCAGTCCGAGATCAGATTGAGAATGTGTTGATGTGCAACCAGATTTTAAAATAAATACATGGTGGAGCAGAATACAAACACAGATTATTGGTGGGTTTTTTTGTTGTTGTTGCTAAAAAAAAACCCCTTTCTTCAGCTAGAACTCCCTTTGTTCAAACAGCCTTAAAACCACTTCCACTTCATGTAAGCTAAATCCAGAATTTGCAGTAGCTGTGCTTAACAGGCAATCCTGCAGCCTGGATTTGCTGAGATGTGTGTTGACTCGGTGCAATGTGAGTCGTGAGTGCAGCCTGGGTGAGACTGCTGGCTCCTGCTCTAACCACTTGGCCACAGGGCCTTCTTTACACAGAAGCTGAAAATAAGTAAGTAAAATTAAGGACACAGGACACCAACCATGGAGGAAAACACAAATCTAAGCATGTTTAAGCAGGCAATTTGTCTTGCTGATGCTATGTGAAGATCTCTTAGTTTGGAAAGAAGTGATTCATTGATGAATAACTTGTAGGATCAAGCTGAAGTGTTCCTGAAAGAATCTGTGTTCCATTGATGACAAGGATGAGGTACAACACCACAAAGCAAAAGGACAGAAATGTGTAATACTATTAATTATACTCCTAACTAGCACTAAATTATTTTTCTTTAACACCCTTCATCAGAACATCACCTATGACATACCTAAAAAGACTTCTTCAGTTTTTTCTAAGACAGGAACTGAGTTAAATAAATGAATGCAAGAGCCACCACAGGGAGAAAAAAAACCAACACATTATTCCAAAAGTAGCAGACATCAGTCCCTCAATCTACACAATATAGAATGCTAATGTGCTCTTTTTTTTTTTTTTTGCTCTGCAGTCAAACCACCATAAGCAGAATTTCTCACTACTGTGCAACTAACATTCATGTGACTTTGAGAGCCTCTGGTTTCACAAAAAAGCATACAATAATTTTCAGTATACCATGAAAAATTCTGAAAATGGATTCAACACACAGTCAATCTTTTTTTTCCCCACATTTCCACCTACATTTCCTGTACTGTTACCTTAAAAATTCACAGGAAAGCCCCAGCCAGGGCTATGGGGAACATACATGGATGGATCGGTCCCATGAGCTCTACAAAGAATTAACAAAAAGACGCAGACTAAAATTTTACAACACCTACATATATAATAGTTATATATATATACATATAGGCTGTAGAGTATAAAACAGTATGTGCTCTTGGGATTTCTCCACGTGACTAAGCTGTGCCAGCTCCTATGGTAAATGACAAATTTTGTTTTTATGGTAGATTGTAAATGAAACTTACCATTAAATTTAAACGCTTTGGAGCTGGAGAAGATCCCATCTTGCTGGTCCATCCCCAAGAGAGGATTCAATCACACTGCTGGGCAGAGACCAAGCTTGCATCTAATTGCTCCAGGGACAAGCCCAGGACGTGAGCAGATCCATGTTTTTGCACGGTACCACTCACGTGCCCTGCGTTACATACATGCCCTGCAAACTGCAGCTTGTAAAAGGGAAGCAGATTAACCAGTGGCTCTTTTTAACACAGCCAACCTTAAGGACATCTGAACCGAGGGCACAGCTTGGGGCATCAAAGGGGAGACAGGGCACTCTCAGTTGCAGACAAGCACGGGCTTTCTGCCACCAAAATGTCCCCACTCCATTCCATCATGTTATTCTCAAAGCAGCTGCTCCCCACTGGTGCTGCCCAAGTGTTTAATTACACTGGGTGAGCATTGTGAGCCTGCTGCTGCCTCTGCCTCACACAGGGAAGGGATGTGTTTGTACCAACCAACCATCAGCACCAGCACTGGAAACACGTTGCACGGCAAGGCCCAGCATCAGGGCCCAGACAGGATGATGGTGGTCATCACCTGCAGCACAACTCTCAGCCCACCCCTTCCCTGGTACAGAGGCACCTCCTCACTGCTTGGGCCTATGGTCAAAACCCAGGAAGGCCCTCGGACCCTTTTGCAAGCACAGCATCTCTGAAGCACCCTGACGAAGCAGCACATGAAATCTGAACACGTATCACTGCAAATGTTGGCTCAACACGCCCTTGCCTTAAGAGGTGAAGGAATCAACTCTTGTTTTCCTTTTCAGGATATAACACCAGCTGGTACCAAGGAAAAAAGAGGTGGAAATACTTCTGAAAAGCCGTTTTCAAAACATCTGCATTCACATGCCAGATGACAGAACAAGTTCACACGCTGTATGATGCAGGGAGCAGACAAGGGATTTCTCCCTTCAGGGCAGACATTTTCCAGTGAAGGGACAGCTGGTGTTTCCTCCAATTACCTGCATGCTTTCGCTCAGCTCCAATGAGTGGAAAACACCAATAGGAGGACTTACAAATCCTGCAGTTTATAACTCTTCTGGCCCACATCTTTTACTTGCGTACGAAAATTGAGCAAGACAACTTGCATCTTCTCCTCCTCCCTAACAGAGTTCCTGCATCCCCCGCTGCAGGCTCCTAGGCAGCAAGCCCTGCTCACACAGAAATTTAAAAAACAAAAATAAAAATATCAGAGTTGTAACTACAGCTTTAATTACATTCCACTTTCATTATAATTTTTCTTTTAGTTGCTCTCTTTAGCCTGTTCTCAGTGGCTGCCTCTTGCAGACATTTCCAAACTGTAGCACATGCTTTAGTGACTATCAGTTTCACTTGCTCTTTACTTGACTTTTTCCCCAGCAGTAAAATAGGAGTGAACAGTCTATAAGTTTCTCCCTTGTAAAGCACTGTACAGCAAGTTTAAATGACAACCTTGTCTTCACCACTTTTGGAAAGGCTTAGTGCACCAGTGGGGTTTCACGTAGCACATGGTCCTCCTCCTGGATGAGATAACTAGGCTATGGAAGGCCACAAGAGAAGACACCACAGGGAGCTGGGAAACAGGATGGAAGAGTAGAAGTGAAACATAAGCAGTGTTAGACATCTGTCTCCCATTTTTGTGAGGTTATAGAACACTCACAAACTCCAAGGGAGAGCTCCTATCCAAGCTAGAAGACTGCTCTGCAGTGGTCTTTCCTGGGTCACTTAAACTCTCTCGATTAATAAATGAACTATCTGCAATTGCCAGTTACAAACTCATCTGTTAACTTTCACAAGCAGCTGGCAAGAAATGATAGGGCAGTTGTTTAAAACTGTAAGAATATTACTTAAGTTAGTGTTGAAAGCAACAGCGTCATCAATTCCAAGGACAGGCAAAAGCTGTAAGTCCCAGACCTGTAAGTGGTCAATCGAGTGTTTCAGCAAGAGGATCAGAGAATAGCTTTTGGGTTGGAAGGGACCCAAAAGGTCATTTAGTTCCAACTAGAATGGTGAGTGCAGAGTAAAGAGCAACAAGAGGGTCCTAGAGGGGACAGCCCCACTGCCCTGAAGAGCTGAGGTCTCGCAGCTCAAATCACATTCAGTGGAAACCAAGATATGTTACTGACCTGTGGGTTCAGTAACACTACATTTACATCGCTTATGGCCTGAATTCATTTCAGGAGATGCAGCCTGAAGGAACACTCCAGTTTCCCATGGTGGATATCTATGCCCTTCAAACTCAGTAATTATTGCAATGAGCATCTATTTGCCACATCATGGATGTACAACACATCTGTCTGCTTAAGATGGGAACCTCGAAGAGAGCATCTTCCCAGGTGCAGCCTCTCTGGATAGCTCTTATGTTCCTGTGTTGGTCTCTGGAGGACTCTGGTTCCTCCTGCTCCCAAGCTTTTGTTCTGAGTGGGAAGCAGGCTGCTGCAGCACAGCTGCTCTCCCTAACTCCAATCACCTCCCTGCCTCTGATCACCCTCACTCCCTACCCTCCAAGCATGGAAAGTAACAGAGCCAAGAGCACCCTGAGCCTCTCAAGTGATGAGCACAAGCAGGCAGCAAGGCATCAGCTGCACTACTGCTCAGTTTAACTGGTTAAATCTCCTCTTCAAAAGCACGCTTCAGATAAACAAAATTTTAGGCATCTGGTCCATCGTAGCACAGCCACGCGATTTGGGAGCCTGGTCCAGCCCCAAGCCTGAGGCTGGCAGGAACAGCGGTGCTGCAGCTGGCCCTTACTTCCCCATACTCAAGTGTTATCCAACCAAAGAAGGAAAAGGAAGGAAAAAAAAAAATAAAAAATAGAAGAATCTGGATTCCTGTAAGCAGACCTCGGGGGCAACTCAGGAATATCATCTTTTTCCAGGGGACACTTGGCAGAGCAGGGGTGCTTGTGTTGCTGTCGTGTGTGTGTGTGTGTGTGTGTGATTTCTTCAATGAAAAAGGGTAAGTATCCAGAGAGGGGGAAAAAAAAAAAAGAAAAAAAAAGAAAGAACAGACACAAAATTAAACAATCTACCTTAAAATAAACTCTGCAGTATTATCTGTCTCTTGTCAAAAGTTATTAGTGAATAAAAGTGACAGACTGTCTCCTAAGATACATTCCATGTCCAAGCGACATACCTAAAGCTTGTCAGAGACTTCCCTCTGTTGATGTGTCTGCTTATCCTTAGTGCCCACGCATCTTCCATTGCAGTGCATTCTTGTATGGTGGAAGCACTTGATTTATTTGCTGAAAGGAAGAGAATACTTTTTTCCCACCTAATTTTACTCTTCTGATTCTACAGGTCTTTGTTCCTCATAAAACAGAAAAGTTCTCGACTAAAACCAGACTCCACATAATTATTTTTCCTTAAAAATAGAGTCAATAAAGCTAGCAGATGCAAACAAAAAATGGAAACGATCTATCAAATCTAGCAAACAGGTCTTCCTTTGTTGCACATTCTTCACGTTAAAAAATTACTAGTGGTCAGCATTAAAACCAGACAAATTGCACGGTGCTTTGGGGAATAAGGGGAAAAAACAACTCTCGTAGACAAGTTACAGGAACAGATGAACAAGATGTTGCCTCAGTCCAGACAGCAGTTATCTGCTGCGAGCTTGGTGTCTGCTCTCCATCCCTCGCTGAATGTTGCAAGCAGGGTCTCTGTCTAACATTCCAAATCAAAACTGAAAATTCAGACCCGGCCAACTCTGGGGGTTGTTTGAAAACCGAAGTTCAGCCACAGCTTTGATGTGGTTGTGGACTGGGTGCATTCCCATGAAGTTTTAGTTCTTGTTGAAGCTGCAGAAGGGCGGAGCAAGGACACTCAGCACACTCAGGAGGAGAGTTCTACCATGAGGGCAGTGTGGAAAGGGTTTGCTATGCGGTGGTATGTACTGTAAAACCAGAAACATTCAGAGATGAAAAAAATAGTTCAAGAGTTGTAGTTCCTGTTAGAATAAACTTTAAATGAAAATTAAAACAAGCTAATAAAGTGAACTGCAGATTGGACAGATTGGGAACAAACCAAACTGCCTGGTTTTCACCCATGCCAACAGAAGAGGAACGTGCAAAGTCACCATGATCCGACCTTCATTTCTTCACAAGAAGCCATCCCATCACCAAACCCTGCATCCCTGTGCTGCATCAGAGGATCACAGGACACCCTTCCACAGCACTAATGACAGGAGACATTTCCCACAGTGCCCAAGGCCACCTGGTTGATGGAAAGATATTATCAATTTAACCTCAACCTTCATTTAGACAATAAAACACAATTTTTTTCTTTTGTTTCTTCATCTATTTGTGGTTGGGAAACAACATGAACTGTGCCTTCTTCATATTGGCAACACCCACTTTCATTTACGTTTAACGTAATGCAACTTCTGTGGTGCCAGATAACAGCCACACACTTCTTACCCATCTCTGTGACAAGCCCATAGCCCGAAGTACCTGCAGGTCACTCTGCCATTTTCAACTGCTCTGCAGAGCACCCAAATACCAGCAGAATGCTTCTTCACCATACCGCACCATCCAGCTGCACAGCCAGCCTTCAAATTGCAAAGGAAGATCCCCAGCATCCTCCCAGGGTAGCACAGAAAGAAGATGGCTCATGGCTGAGCCCCAAGGAGCCCCCAGTCACAGAGGATTTCAGCTTTTGATATGGTTACATTAAAATCCTATCTGCCTCTGTGACTTCAATGAAATTTTTGCGTTCTGCATCAAAACCAAAACTGGCAAACGAAAACAAAGAACTTGACACCTACAGCCTCCAATACATAAACAACTGATTGTTTCCATAGAAAATTAGAGAACAGAGAAACTGAAGTAACTCTAGGGGGAAAAAAAAAAAAAAAAAAAGAGAATCCCTAATTTTGTAATAAAGGCCATGTGGTCTGCTTTGCTGAGCACAGAACTGGAAAGGTATAACCACTGGCTTTAACCAAGTATTACTGCTGATGCCATCCATGGCTATGAGCCATTTTCCTCCACCTCAGGACATGTTCCTGGGTCTCAGTCAATGGGAACTCCAGGACTCACCTTACTTAAGAGAACATAAAGGGAATCAAATACTGAACACTTGATCTGAACTCAGATCAAACACAGAGCAAACTTGCTTCAAAGCAGGAACTCAGGAGAAATACAAAAGAAAACCAACATTTTTGCCTGAACTTAAGATGTTGAACTACAATCTCTTATCTGTACACATTTAAACCATTTTGGTTTGAGTCGTACACAGATTTATTTATACTTCAAATTTGGAAAAAGCTCCATATAGCAAACACATAATGGTAATGGCACATGGAAGTTAGATATTACAAACATCTTTTGTGAGATTTAAATCACCACTACACCACACTCTGAATTCTAACCTAATTTGGTAACAAGCCAATATTCTGAACACCATCCTACAAACAGCATGATCCCAAACTCAACTTCGTCTCCAGAGCGATCGCCATAAGCAAAAAGTCTCTGAAAAATAACCCTGGGATTGAAAGTTCACACAAGGAAGAGTGCTTGCAAAGGCTTTGGATGCAAGCTGAAACCCCACTTAGTTACAAATATTTTATTGTGGAAAAGGATGTGGAAACACAAAATAAGTTAAAGTGATAAAGAGACCTGAATAGAAAATCTGTGGTTATAAATGGAACAGTTGCAGTAAGCAGATAGTTCTGTACATCCACATCTGTTCCAGTTCAAAACAGTTCATGTGAACCAGGGGAAGAAACTATTTTTTCTTTTAGCTCCACTGCTCTGGACCTATCTGCTTCAGGCTAGGGCAGGGATTAGGAAGAGGGAGAAACCACCACTGGTGCACTGGCTCACTGTTCAGAATTTTAACGAGAAGGAGCAGTCCCTGCACATCTCCCATTGCCTTCACCCTCTTCCCCCATTTAAAACACTTTCCAAAGAGAGCAAAAGCATTTGCAAATACTTAAGGCAATTAAAGCTATTTGTTTTTGCTAAAAACCAAGACATTGGTAACTTAACAAAACCTCTGTCTTTGCTTCTCTACTCACAGACAGTTTCTGTTTCACAACTATCCCTTATGGGGCCACTTTGATGATAACGTGGGAAAAGCAGGCAGAATAACCAAACAGGGAAATAAATATATAAAAATAGCGAGGCCGCTCCAGAACTCATTCAGGTTCCAGAGGAGCTCAAATTTCCTGCCTGTGGATGTCTGAGACACTTTCCCTCCATGCCCAAGTTCAGTCTCTGTTTCTGTGATGGCCTGTTTTCTCCCCTTTTGGAATCTTAAAAATAAAATAGTAAGAAAGAAAGCGTCTGGGAAAAGGATGTGGTGCAGGGAGCCATGATATCAAACTTGGCACAAGCTGAAGTTGGCTGCCCATTTAATATTGACAACGACACCAAACTCAAGAGGAAGGACCCTCCCCTGCAATAATCTGGTTATGAGAAATCAATATTTTCCATGATTAAATGACAGCCTTTATGCATCCTTCACACAGTGCCTGATATTTAAATGTCTTAACAAAAAATAAAATAAAATTTAAAATAATTAGTTGCTCACATAGAGATTGAAATACATTCACTAAGATTCCTGAATTTATTTTCCACTTGCAAAAACATAAAAGCTTCCCGCAAGTGAGTCTCCGTAGGAAACTCCTGCAGCTGACAGACCACATGCACACGCCAGTCAATACAAAGTAATTGCTGGACTGGAATCAATTGCAGGCTCCCAGGAACTGCTTCAACTGGATTTTACTTGAGAGATTTAGTGCTGTAACTAGCGAGATGCTGAGCTCCTCAGATACCACTAGATGTGTGCATCCTTGCCAAAATGAAGACAAATGGTAAAGCTCACAGTGTGCTAGAGCAGAGCTCATCAGAAGCCACCCATGAGGCACGGGACCCTGCGCATTGCCACCCTCCATCTCTAAAGAACATCCTCCACCTTCTTCTTCCATGAAATAATTCTCCAAGCTCCTCAGGGAGATGCCTAAGTGAAGGAGCAGGATTTCACATCAAAATACTGCTCGCACAGAATGGCAAACATACTACAGGTTTCCCTCAAAAATCCAGAGGCACGGATGCTAGCAAGACAAACAGTTGCCCACTTTCGCCAAAATCAGGGCTATCTGCCTGCTTAAGTGCTTTACTGGACAAGGGCCAGAGGGCACAGCAAATTGCAGGATGCAGCCCCTATAAACTATTCTGAGAAAATATACTGAAGAGAAGAAGGGAAAGCTTTCATTAATTTATATTATAAAGACAACAAAGATGTTGTTTTGGAAACAAGAGTCTAGCTGTTTTAACTGGAAATTTGCTAGCACAATGCTACAAGGACAAAGCTTAAAAAAATAAAGTAATTCATCCGCCACTTAGAAACTATTAGCCTTAAAAGACAGATTTGATGTCTGTGCCTCTGATATGATACTAGGATGCTTAAAATCTAAACTCAAATCTATTTCTGCTCTTCCATTGGTAACTGGTACATGTTGGGTTTTTTTGGGGGGTGGGGAGGAGAGGTTTAATTATTATTATCCATCTACTTAATTATCTTGCCAGATGAACTTAAATGTGGCAAATTAATTGATAATACTCCAATTGCAACACACAGAAGACAGGCTATTAGAGTGGTATTGATGTGCAGCTATCTTGCTGTAGATGATCAGTTGTTACTCTTAGCCATTCATTTCTCAAGGAAAGCTCTGGACTGCATATTTAAAATATGAATTATTTCATTTAAACTGACGTGCAGCTGTTCCCTGCAAAGTAAGCAGCAGAGAGATCCAGCATGGCCTGATAAAACTCAGCTCTGGACAGCCTGACCCCATTTAAGTGGGGGGTAGACCCACACCACTGTTTCTTCCACTCCCAAAACCCACATAATACATGTGGCTACACCCTGGGCAAGCGTTATGAGTTCATCAAGTGAACTGAAATGACAATTCTTGCTTTTGTTACCTGCCAAACGCCTAAATTCAACATAGTAGTTCCTGGTATATAAAATAAGTTCTGCTGCAGCAAATGGAAACGATGAGAAAGGAGGCAATGGGCTCTCTGAAAGGCTCCCTGAAGGCTATACAGTCTTTTAAGATCTGTGGCTAAAGAAATATTTTGCACTTGCATGTACAAAAGGGCTAGGACAGGGTGTCTGCACTCAGCCTTTGCCTCTCAGCCGGGCTTCCCACCACGTGAGCTAAAGGAGGACACGCTGCACATCCTCCCGTACAATTGTTACAGGATCTGTTCCTATTATGAGAGCCCAAATGTCCTCTGGTGCCTCAAGGCACACAGGGTGAAATAACTCTACAAAGTGACTGAATTTGAAATACCAGTCTGTAGCATAGAAATAGTTGTCCTTGATAGCCGAGGTATGTCCTCCTGATGTACCTAAAGATGTTCTCTCTTCTTTTCCAGCCAGTCTCAGCTATCTGCCAAAGGGGTTATTGACAGCAATTGTGAAGAGGAAATAGCACTTCAGATCTACGTCCCCATCAGTGTCAACACTAAACCGTAGCAAGCTGTTCACACACAGACTTAAGGAACTGACAAACACAACTCTGATGCCCACATCCCTGGAAAACTATGACATTGCAACAAGATATTCGGGACTCAATACTCAGAGAATCACTGAATGAATTGGGTTGGATGGGATCTTAAAGACCATCTAGTTATGACCCCAGTGGACAGGGACACCCTCCACTTGATCAAGTTCCCCAAATCCTCTTACGAAAGGCTTTCATTTAAAGTAACTGTAAACATGCATCCAGAGCAAAGGTTGTTGGTTTTGGAAGCTTTGAGCTGTTTTAATTAACAGGATAGTAAAGAGTGAAGAATGCAAAGCTTTGGCAATATCCAACTGAACAGATCCCAAAAAAGCATTCACATTCACCAAACAATCTCACAGCAGCTCCAAGAACGGCTGTGGATGAAGGTAGACAGGTAGAGTTCATAATGAAAGGAGAAAGAGGGGAAGGAAGTAAAAATTTCCGTAAGAAACAATACAGATGTGGTACACATGGAAATGAGGCAAGTGCATGTATTGGCAAGGTTAGAAAAGAAACAGGGATAGCAAGAGGAGCACGGGAAAGTAATGCCATCTCCTACTACATACAGCATCAAGTGTTACACCCCAAATAGACTGTCCAGACTTTCAATAGAGCTGAATTGAATGTATTTCATCTTCGGAAATGAAAATGAAGGGTTTCTCAACTCATGTCTTCTATACAATCAGTTATTCTGATTAAAGACGGAAAATATGGAATATTTGGATTACTCTGCTTGGGAGAGTATTTACTCTGCTTGGGAGTAAGCCCTCTTCCTGCATAGGACACCAAACCAGTCCTATTACCCACACCATGATATGTGGATACACTAAGATTCAAACAGCGCAGATTCAAACTGTTCAGTATACCTCATAAAGTGCTTTTCTTATTTAATTTACGTTATAATATGCTTTATATACCCCAAAATGTGCAGATACCCTTCTTCACAACAGAGATGCCCTCCCAGGCTATGCCATATCATAGAATCTTATGTCCTGGGGTGAGAAATAATGCTTAGCATGTTTTAGATCAGATACTAGACATTTCTCACAAGTAAAAAAAATTACCACACTATGATCCACAGTACAGAGCAGCCTTTAATTCTAGTAGGCAATCAATCATCACAGAAGGGAGATCATTTCCCAAAAAAAACCAATAACACTAATTTATTTTCAGATCTGTTTGATTCAAGTTTATGATTTGTCTGGGACATGGAATCAACAATATGATGAATTGAATACATCTCCTGAAAGACTAAATTTATTAAAGTACATTGCTTGAGCTGATTAAATGAAAGCAACCATTGGTTTGGACATCGGCTTGATCAATAGTAGGGATAATGCTGGAGAAATAATTAACTGGAACCTCACTCGGGTTTTATCATTTTAAGGATAAACTAAGGTGATCACTTTTTCACTGCCTCTTCACACACAAGGCCTCTGCAGCACAGCCCAGAGCCATCCCTGCCTGTCCTTATTCCCATCCTTGCTTCGCAGCTCCCACACTCAGCTGGAAACCAGGATAAAGCCTGGCTCCAAGTCCTCACTCAGTGTCTGGGGCTCAGCTCTGTTTATACTCCTGTGAGCTGAAGAATGACGATGACTAGTAGCTATATAGATAAATAAAGTATATTAAGTCACAGGAAGTAAAAAGGGAAAACTATTAATTTATTTTTAGAATCCTGTTCTTGCCATTCATCAAAAAAGAACATTCAAAAGTATGCAGCAAGATACAAGCATCTGGCTGAGGTTGGCTGACCACATACCAGCATTCAGACTACACACAGAGCCATTTTCCTTTTTTGGGCCAGGCAGACCTGGTGCCAGAGAGCACAGGACACTGACAATAACGGGGCAGTTCCAGCAGACGTGGGGAACAGCCTTTCCACCAGCAAGCTACAGCTGTTTGGGCATGGCCGAGGCTCCCCATCCTTCCAGTGGCTCCACAGTCAATTCCTCCTTTTGGATACACCGTGTTACTACCAGCACATCCCAATCTGCTACACCCATGCCATCTACTAACAGCATCCAAAACTAAATACAGGGGAGAAGATCTTGATGCCTAGGTCAGCTCCTCCAGATGCAGGCCATGTCAACATCAAGCAAAACCAAACGCGTGATGTATTGTGGAGCTGGATGCTCAATTCCCCAAAACCGAGCAGCAAATGCAGTACGCCCACACAACCCTTCTTCCCATCCTATTGCCAAAATAGCATGCATACATCAGTAGAAAGCCTTTTCAAGACAATAGTGCCACAACACACAGTGATGAATTTAATGGCATTTGCATAAAAGCTTCCATCTTTTGCAGTCTGCAGTAGATTTTTTTTCTGGGCAATCATACCAGAAGCATAAAGTCATGCCATATTTTGAATCTATGCCTGCCAAAATCCGGGAAGAATTGCAAAGCACACTCATTGACATATCCTGCAGTACATTGCCAGCCAAGATGCTATAGTACAAATGAGCGGACATAAATAACAGCACAAGATCCACTTCTGCCACTCTTCTTATACCAAAGGAGCAAAAACCCAACATGTAGAGAGAAGCTTCACCCCAAAACCTCCACATCAGAGGTCTTATTCTTCTCAAGAAGAATTATAGGACTGCCACTGTATCATGCTAAAAAAGCTTTAAGGTGACTCCAGAAGACTCAGCATTCATTACTTGTGCCTTCACAATATTGCTGAAGCCAGTAACTGCTCAATTTCTGTATATACTTTTTCAAAGTGCACCCTCAGTCTGCACTTTCAGTTGCCAGCCTTTTCCCTTTTTTACTGAGTGCTGTAAAATGTGTTTTTCTCTCTGTGGGCAGTTTTCCTTGGAGAACCTTTCTTATCACACACAGATGCCTATCACATATTCCAAGTTTGTTCTGCAAGTGGTGCATGAGCTGATATCAATAAGTAAGTACATGAGGCAACAAATATTTGCAATGTGTTTAGAAAACAAAGCGTTTCCTCCTCATAGTGTATGCTCCCTCTGCATAGGATACAAACAGTGGGAGAGGTAAGGCATCAGGACCAGCAGCACAGAACTTGCAACCGCTGAAGCCAGGATATAAAAAAAAGTAATTTATAAAAATTAAAAGAAACAGTTAACATCTGCACACTACTTAACCTTTCCACAACAGGTTTCAGATTTTAAAACTCCCTCAGAGCACTTACAGTTGTGCATAAAAAGTCATTGACTCGTGTCAGTTTACAAAAGAAAAGAATTGCATTTTTTGGAGTGCAGTCAGAGAGGACAATTTTGATGATTATGTATATTATTAATATTCCACTCAGAGGAGTAAGAACACACAAGCAAGCTCTCGCATTGACTCAGAGCTGCCAAGAACAAATCAGGTATGCAGATACGGCAATGGGCAAAGATACTGCAAGGAGATGGCACGGGATCTCCATCCTTCCATCAGGTCAGATCTGGAAATAGCTTCCATAGCAGCTGGAAGCACAGACTGCCAGGGAAAGGCTCAGAGATGGGAACTGGAAGAAAAGGGAAAGCAGCAGAACCTGGGGAGACAGTGAGGCTGAGAGCCCTGGGGACAAGCCAGTATGGCAGAGTGTGACATGGAGTGTGTGAAGAGCGGGGATACAGCCCAGCTGTCCCAGGACAGTGGCTGAAAGAAGGCGAGGGAGCACATGGAAGGGCCAGCCTCTCCTGCTGGGCTGCAGCACCACTCTCAGAGGCACTGGGGTAGGAAACTGAAGGCTAAGCCAAATAAACACATCTCTTCTTCCCGTGGGTGCACAGAGGCAGGCCTGGGGCAGAGGCTGTGACTAATGCAGCTGAAGCTGCTCTGCTTCCTGCGCCTGGGAGCAGGACGGGCGGCTTCTGAAAGGCCTGCGCGTGCCATAAATTACCTTGTGTGACAACCGAGGCATCACCGCCTTGTCGCTCTTCAAAGCGCTGGAAATAAGCTGCACGTTGCTGCTGACATCACCCTGTGATGTGACACCAGCCCAGCAGCCGGCATGGGGTGGCTTAGCATCGCAGAATGTGGTGGTGCAATGGGTTCCCACTGGGCATTCCTAAAAACTGGTCATTGGTACAGCTGCCTGTGGAACTTACCAAGCTGAGGGCTGACCCATACAGTGACTGAACAACTGTGTGGAATGAAGCAGGGGGAAAAATGAGCGAGCTCCGTGCTCCTCAACCTTTTGCACAGTAATGCTCTGAAGCCTATCCTGTCCGCCACAGTCCCCTCTGCTCTTCCCTGCCCACAAACTGATCCTAATTTAAAACCAGCTGTATTTTCCAGCCACAGCATGTCCCTAAGCATTTCCTTTTTTCAAAATCACCAGAAGCCAAAGGGTGTAATTAACGTCAAAAGGGCTGTTTTTGCCTTGTGGATGCCAATACCGCCCCTTCCCAGGGCCGCCCTCCTGCCTGCTCACTCTGCCTCCTCATTCCCCATCCCCTCTACATCTCTGTGGCCCAGCCGCAGAAATTAATAAGTTATTAGTACAAATTAAAATATTACATTAATGATGTACGTGAGCGCAAGTTACAGAGCTGGAAAAGAAGTCCTAATTAAATCAATATGGTTATTAGTCCCTTGTCATCTCTGATTAATTATTAGCTTAATATGCTTCATCATTTTTGCTGTTAATAGAATTATTGCAGCACTACCACAGGGAGATGGGTGCTACAGAGGAGTCGATGGAGCTGTGCTGGGGGACCCTGCTCAGGCATGAGTGAAGTAATCCTGAGAAAAGAGGGGGAAACACCTCACTTTCGCGTACAACAGCCTCATCACCTAAGAACTCTCATCGTTTTCAAAGGGATCCAGCTGTTCTTTCAGGGGCTTTTTAACTGTTGATATGCAGGGGATGATGGCACGACTGTGCCAAGCTGCGCCCCAAGCACTTGTCCCAGTGCCCCCATGCCTTACACTGGCAAGATGATCTACTCTAGGTCTTTCTCCAACCAACACAACACTGCCTTTTCAGCCAGTCCTGCCCCAGCCCTTTCTTCACACATCCTGGTTGCCCAGAGCGCAAGGAAGGAGCAGGCAGCAAGTCAGGAGCCACCACCTTCTGTGCTTGGGGCTGTGGGCAGGGCAGGGGCCGAGGACCCCCAACCTCTCCTGCTACCTACAGAACCAAAGACAACATACCAAGGTCACCATCCAGCTCATTCCTAGAAAAACATGAAATAATCTTTAGGTAACTCCAGCTGCATGGCAATACACCTCTCCTTCACTTTTTTTTTTTTTTTTCCTGCCACCCTCCCTCTGATACCAGCTTTTCCTTCTCTGTCCCACCCCGGCTGCCTGCAGCAAGGCTTTGTAGGGACAAAGACCTGGTGCAATACAAATCTCCACCTGATCCTCCTCCAGCAACAAGTGCAGAACATGATCGAGGACTGACCAGGGCTAGCATTGCACTGCAGCGCATGGATCCATCAGGAGCTTCATCTCATAAACAGCTTCACAAACATACTCTTTGGGATACGATACCAACAGGAACATGCGTGTGCTTCCAGGAGCAAAGCTGCTCCTTGAACTCACTAACAAAGCTGGTGCACAGTATTTGTGCTGCTGATGGGTGATTAAGAAATTAAATAGAGAATGCCACCGCAAATCATTATGCTGAGTTCCTCACAGATAAAGTGCCACTTGAACTTCCTAGGACTCGCCCTACCGCTGCCATTACCTCAGGATAAATGGCCACTTGCACAAAGCCAGAGCTTCGCAGTGCCAGTTTTGCCCCTTGCCCTCCTACAGCCATCCCTGAGAACACCTCAGCCTCCATTCCACAACACACAGCACGGAGGACTTCCACCTCCTCCATTCAACTCAGAACATGGGGCAGGCAGAATTCAGCAACCTTGTTCCCCAGTGCTGAGCTGCACAGCCCCGCTGCGCCGTATCACAGACTCAGAACCTGTTCCCTTCTCCTCCTGGTTGCTCCACCAGCCCATGGCGTACGGAGCATTTCAGAACTGGGCTGAGCTCCAGTTGAATGTTTGGCCATGTAGTAAGGAGACTCCAGGATAACGGTTTTCGTGGGAATCCAGAAAGAAGGAGTAAAGAAAAGGGCTCCCCACGCTATTTTTAGCTGCAAACAGTAAGATTTGGAATTTTGATTGTGAAGTATGGAATTCACAAATGGTGCCACACTAAATTTGCTGCATTTATATACAATTCTGCAGGATAACCAAGGGGGTTACAGCATGTTCCTGGTTAGCATCTCAGCCCTAGCTTTATAGCCTCTAAACCAGGAGAAAAATGCGTTCAGTAAATAGTGCTTGTGAAATTTGTGCCCCAATGCGTGCACATGAGGATTTTCTGCACGTGGTGTATATGTGCATGCATGGTATCTTCTACAAACGCGTGTGTCAGTGCATGTGTGCACCCACAGCCACCGAGCTAGGATTTATTTCCACAGCGAAGCCAAGGAAATTCCCACCCCCTACCATTTAAGCGCTTGGCTCTTTGGCTCAAAACATTCTGCAACTTCTCAGCCAAGGAATGTATTTTCCCTTTCCAATATATATAATTTATTTTGCTGCACACGTTAGTTAGTGATTCAGAGACACACTATTAAGCCAGTGCTGTGAGGACACTACCGACTGGCTGAGCAGACCCATTTCATTTTGTGAGACCTTTTTTGCTAGCCTGCCGCGGCACAGTGTGAAATGACAGCAGCCACTGAATCAAGGGTTTGTCTCATCTACTTCGTACTCCAGCAATTTTTCATAATTAGCCTGGCTTCCTGAGGCTAGATGAGCTTTTAATTACTACATTAACGTAGATAAAGAAGACTTTATGCTGCTCTACGCTTCTGGGGGGTGGGGTAAGAACGCCGTTTTATTTCCCTACTACTTTGCAGAGATTACTCCGGGATCCGTAACACCGCCCGGCACCCCGCAGGGCAGCACCACCCGTAACACCGCTCCCGCAGCGCAGCGCGTCCCGCTCTCCTCTCCCCGCCGCACACTTACGTGGTCCCCACGGCGCGGCGGCAGGCAGCCTGTGCAGGTGGATCTCATCCTTATCCATCGCCCGTCGATCCCCGCAGCCCGGCTGAGGTACCAAACTCAACTTGCCAGGGTTCCTCCTACCTCCTTTTTTTTTTTTTTTTTTTTTTTTTTTTTTTTCTCCGTCCCTTTTATCCTTTTCCTCTTCCTCCCCCCGCTCGGTGCACGGGGAGGGCTCGCTCACCCGCCGAGCGGCACCGCGCAGCGCCCCGCCGCCCCCCGGCCGACTTTAAATAAGGGCGCCGGGCGCCGGCCCGCCGGGAGCGCGGCCCTCCGCGGGGAGCCGGCCCTCCGCGTCACGCCGCCGCGCTCCCTCCCTCCTTTCTCCCCTCCCTTCCTCTCTCCCTGCCCGCGCCCCCCGCCCCGCGCAGAGTTCCGCGCCTACCTGCGCGGCGACGGCGCTGCCCTGACCTTGGGCGCCGGAGGGACGGCGGCAGCTGCGGCCGGGCGGGGGCAGCGCGGCCGACAAAGGTCAGCGCGCCCGCGGTGCCCGGCGAGAGCGGAGCGGTGCCGCGGGGGTTCGCCCGAGGCCAGCCCTCGCCCTGCCCCGCGTGTGCCGGCTTTCACTGCGCGCAGCCGGCGAGGGATGCTCGGACGCGCTCAGCTGCAACCTGCCGGCCCCCGTGTCGCTCCGGTCCCGCTCTCGGCTTTCCTGCGTTACCCAAAGCATGCTGCGTTATGGCTCCGGGAGCCGCTAGGTTTTGAAAGTTTTCAAAACTTTCAACTTTCCTGGGAAGATCTGAGATTTGATGCGGTGGGTAGAGAATACATCAGTTAAACATCAAATAAACGCAGGAATTTACTCACACGGGCTTCTTCATGGACTACAGTCCTTAGAGGCTTCAAAACCGAAGCAGGATGCTTTTAGGCTAGGTTTTATATCTTTTTACTTTATCATTTTAGCACTTTTTTTTTTTTTTTTTTTTTTTTTTTTTTTAGAAAGCTTGTATTAAATCTATTTTTAGAATACACATTTTAGTTTACCACTTATTAGCTTATTATTAACAGAAGAGCAGATGAATAGATGGTGCTGTACAAAGCTCCATGTACCAGTTTGCCTTGCCAGAGATCAAAGGCGCTTGAGAGCAAGATCTCCTACTTACAACTACTTTGTTCTGGACTGAGTTTTGCAGCAGAACCAAATGTAGGCACAAGCCCAACCTATATATTTGTCTCATGAATACAAAACACAAAGAAATCTGGAAACAATGCTGGATTCCAGCATCCTATCTCACTGTGACCACAGGCTCCTCTGCTGCCCACGGCTGGGGAGGCACATGGGTGGGCACTTGGCAGGGCTGCACAGATGGCACAGAGCTGGGTGCTCACCAGAACGTGGCCCTTGCTGCCCATCATAGAATCACTAAAGTCAGAAAGACCTCTAAGACTGTTTAGTCCAACCATCAACCCATCACTCATGCCCACTAAATCAAGTCACTCAGTGCCACATCTGCCCTTTCCTTAAACACCTCCAGGGACTGTGACTCCATCACCTCCCTGGGCAGCCTGTGCCAGTGCATCACTCACAATAAGAGGCCAGCCTCCACCTTGCTACAACCTCCTTTCAGGTCATTGTAGAGAGAAATACAGCTTCCCCTGAGCATCCTCTTCTCCATCACCCTGTTGAAAGCCACACCAAAGGCCAGCTGAGCCAAAACATCATTTCATAATGAGGTTTAGGAAATTTTAGTCTGACAGGTGGCATGTCAAAAATTGAGGTTATTCTCCAGCTAAACACATGAAATAAAAATTAAGCAGTAGACATTAAGCACCTGAACAAGGCTGGAGCATAAGTGTTAAAGAACAATATAAAAAAAAAAAAAGTGGCCTAAAAAAATTAAAATCAAACTATAGTAATTCTTTGCAGTTATTTCAGAAGGCCCTGGCCTGGCCCAATTTTCATAGCAGCGGAAACTTCCAAGCACTGCCCCCACAGCACCAGGAGGCCAGGCACTTCTCCCTGCTCCATGCAGAAGCCTGAGCAGATCCCTCAGCTGTTTCAGAGAAGCCCACAGCTGGACACAGCTACAGGAGAATGGAAAAAAAAAAAAATCACACAGACAGACAAAAGGCTGCATGGCTGCCATCCGCTGGGATGTACCCACACCCTGTGGGCAGGCACAGAGCTGGGCTGGCATCAGTCAGGGTGCTGCTGTGCCCAGGATGGCAACTGAGCTGTAGGGACACTCAGGCCATGCGCAAGAGCAGAGGAAACGTGATTTGTCATTACAAGAGCCGCCGAGCTAAAATAGGCTGCAGGGCTGATAGGAGACAGCGGCTCTGTTGCAGTTTTCCTCCTTGGCATGTGATAAACCCACTGTGCCATCTCAACACATACTTGCAAGAAGAACAGCAAAGGGACAGGGAATCTACTTGTCTGTGCAATAAAACAAAAATGCTTTCCTAACAATTAGGAAGGAGACAGTGCTACTTGGCACCCACACCTACAGTAAGTGCATTTGCTGAAAATATTTATAGTTTGCTCCTGCAGAATGTACTGTGTACCTTTGTAACAACAATAACACAGCTCTCACCTCTTGTCATTTGAAGACAAGCACAGGCTCTGGGTGCTCATGCTGGAGGAACGCTCCCTCGTGACACAGCCCCACTGGCCCCATGGGCAGCCCTGCAGCTGCTCACAGTCGCCTTCAGATTTATTTTCCTGGCTGTTTCACTTTGGAGGCACACAGCGAGGCAGTCCCTGCAGCGGAGACACTCAGATAAGGACCACAGCCCTGGCAGCCACCCAGGGCCATGCCAGCACAGTCACATGGGGAAGGACGAGACCTGGCCGTAGCTCAGCACAGCTGGTCCCACCCCCTGCTCATCACCCACATGCCAAGTAAAAGCAAACGGGTGAGTTGTAGTGTAAGTAGGGAATGAGATACTGGAGAGTCCTAAAAATCACAGACAGGATCTGTGAGGAAAAGAGGGAGTAGAGGGAGTAGCTGTAACAGCTAAGACATACCCAGAGAAATTGGCAGGTGGTAATGCTAAGATAATCAGCTGATGGTATTTCTGAATACATAGTATTATTAAATTACTCATAACATTAAATACAACCAAACTATAGATACAGAGTGTAGCTACATTTCGTGCAACTCAACTAAGCACAGACTTTTTTTTTTTTTTTCTTTTAAGGGATGTGAACCACCCATTGAAATATAGGTTCCAGTAATGTCTTCTGTACAGAGCAGTCTGGCTATAACTTTCAGCTGTGTAAGCTCTTAAGCTCCTGGTTGCTGGAAAGGCATTTGTGGGGAAGGATGTTCTGTTTCTCATCTCCTTCCCTTGCTACTTACCACTAACATACACTGGTCCTGGGCTGGGGGGATCTCAGGTCTGATGGCATGTGGCAAGTCTCCTGGCTGTGCATTTTGTCTTCACATAGAGCTCATGTATCTAGAACACAGAACATTGTGCTTGTTACAGTCTCATCCAAGTCAAACACAGCTGTGTTGGAATGAAGAAAATACTGCTAAGAACATTATTTCAATCAGTGCACCAATCTTTCGAATGCTTCTGTACAATACTTAAATATTACTTCTGTCAACACTCCCTGCTCTTTTTTTTTTTTT